>NC_067158.1:10418087-10603087 GCF_903995435.1 Acomys russatus | reverse complement strand
GCCCAAGCAGGTCATGCTCCCAAGTGCCACTTCCACAGGAAAGTCTTTCTGATCTTCTGGTCCTGGCAGCCAAGGACTAATGCAGCCCTGGGACCTCAGCCCCCAACAGCCACAGAGGAGCCTAGGGTGAAGTCTGTTGTCTGCTCACTCTGGTAAAACATATTCTTCTGACATCTCTGTGATGGTCATTAATGGCCAGTCCCACAGCCCAGGGCTACAGGGCCTCTGCTCCCACTCCTAGGACCACCTAACTGCTCCCCTTCCTTCATGCCTCGTCGCCCAGCTCCATATTGAGCAGAGGCGTCACGGATAAATAGTCTCTTCCCTTTCTTTTCATCCATCTCCCTCTGAAACCTCCACCCTCTGAAGGGCCTCCTTGTCCACCAGCTGACACCAATGCTTCGCTCTACCCTCTTCCAGCCCCCCTCCCTGACCTCAGAGTGTGGGATACCCCTGTTCTTCCATGGCCCCATATCATCCTCCACTCATTAAGGTCCTACTCTGGAACCCTTCCTACCCCTGTTACTCTCAATAACCTACCTCTTTTTAAAACATAGACAAGACTCCAAAACCTATCCTACAGTGCTTCTTAATAAAGGTATTCGCAAGCCTGTCCACTCCCGGTAATGCCTGCCCTGCCGTTCTAGAGCATAGGAGCACTTTCTTCACCGTTCCTTTACTCCTGGAGTCACATGATCTCTTTGTCTTCACCTAGGAGGTCGCTAACACCAGAACAGCTTGCGTGGACTGTCCTTCCCCAGGCTTCTGAGATAGCCTGCACTGCTTCAGCCAGTCTCTGTCCACCAAGCTCCTCTCTGTTGACCTAGCTTCCAGCCACTTTACCAATGTGTAATTGTGTAATTGCCCTCCTGCTATGCATGCCCCTGCTGTCACAAACCACACACTGCTCAGAAGGATACGGTGGTCTCCCATCTGTCCCTCGGGTCAAGTGTCAAGACTTCCTGCTGTCCCCTAACATCCGTGAACTCACCCTCAATCGCAGAGGGTACCTGTGGTTCCTCATACCTCCACACACCCAGGAAGGGATTCTGTCCTCCCACAGCCTAGCAGGGCACCTCAGAACCTGCATTCCCGACTTTGCTCTTCTTGCTCACCCCTCTGTGAAGCAGCTCAGGGTCCCCTAACTGAACTGCTAGGTGCTATCAAGTTGGGGTGACCTTTCAGTGCACTGTGCGAAGGGTGTCTCGGTATATTCAATTGTTGATGGCAAACCCAACAGAGAGCTGAGCACTGGCCAGATTTTGGTATTGTTATTGTTAATTTGGTACCCAAAGCTGAGAATGGAACAGAGGCACTCTACGGTCTGTTATACTTAAAAATTAAGGCAGTAAGATATAAGATAATAAAGGTGTAATAAGGCACCAGGCAGCAGCTATTATGTTGTAGAGGGGTTTATTAAATGAGCATGGGGGGAGAAGGAAAGGGGGAGGGGTGCCTCAGAGAGAAAAGAAGAGGGAGAGAGAGAGAGAGAGAAAGTAAGAGGTTAGAGCAGGTAGCGGAGGTAGAGGGACCACAAGGAGGGTCTGTCCTTCCATATGGCCCTGGGCAGGGCCACGCCCCTGTGGCAGGTTAGCAGTGACATCAGAAGCAGGCGGACTGAAGCAGGATGCTAACACGGTCCCCAGGTCTGGCTTTCTCCAGAGCTTGACCAGCCCTTTATCCCATGTCCTACTGAAGAATAGGAGCCAGGCGTGGTGGCGCACGCCTTTAATTCCAGCACTGGGGAGGCAGAGGCAGGCAGATCACCGTGAGTTCGAGGCCAGCCTGGTCTATAGAATGAGTCCAGGACAGCCAAGGCTACCCAGAGAAACCGTGTCTCGAAAAACCAGAAAAAGAAAAAGAAAAATAGGGAATGAATGGCCCTGGGGATTTTACAACAAATGAGGGGGCCCACCTTTGCCCCTGAAGCCTGTCTGTCTTTCCAAACAGCTAGATAGAATAGCCAGGGTCTGGTAGCCTTGTCCACAAGTGCTAGCAGCAGCCTCCCTGTTGGCACAAGAGGCTTCTATGCTCACATTTGGTCACTCTCTCCCTGTCATCTCACCACACTGGCTCAAGGATCTCCTATCCCAGGACAGCCTCTGTCCCCTTCTAAGCTCCAACTTTTTCACATCACCTTCCTAGAAAATCCCAGTGTCTCACTTGATTCCTCTCCTCCTCTCAACCCTGCCCCGCCCCTTCTCAAGGTCACCACCCTCACCCATCGCTGCCTACAATCCCTCAGGACTCTGTGCTTCCCCTCTGTCACTTCCTGACTATGATGTCTCTCTGCAGCACTGGCTCCCGCCAAGCGTGCTCCGCTGTGGTCTCCCCTGCCCGCTTACCACCAGGCGCCATGTAGCTCTTAGAAGTGCTTTCGCTGATAGGACTGCTGAAGAGATCCGCCACCTCCTTCCTCTAGTCTCCCCTTGGCTCCTCCACACTAAACTCCCACCTAAGCCCTCCCAACAGACAGGCCTTAACTTTACCAGCCAGTTAGCAGTCCTGCCACCTGCTGCTCCAGCAGCCAGCAGCAAACAGCCTGCAGGCCTGGCCAGATTGTCCACAGAGGCTGCCGCTGCCTGCTCAGTCCATTCGTAGTTAGAAAATGCTTTACCTTAAAAACATTCTGGCTTTACAATAACTTTGAGTGAAAAAGATAGACATGTTGCTCGCTGATGGTACAAATTTGAGAGCTTTAAAAGAAAGCTTAAATTACCTGAGTCTCTTAAATAACACAGGTTTGAAACTGAGGCCGGGTTACCTGCCAAAAATTAGTTTCAAGTGTGAAGTCAGGCCTTGCCTTTTCCTAGCACTAACAGACTTCGTGCTGAGACAGGTAAACTCACAAACAGGTTTCCATGAAACAGCAAGCTCAAAACTAGGGGACTGTTGCCAGTGGCTTAAAATGTGTGTGTGAGTGTGTGTGTGTGTGTGTGTGTGTGTAAGGTGACCTTGACCTTGCAGATATGCAGATATCAAGGGAAGGGAGCAAAAGGAACACCCCAGAAATGTTACCATGGTAAATGGAATCCTGACTATTACCTGTCACACTGTTGGCATTTGAAGCAAGGCATGGTTTTTGTCAAAAGGACTGACATATAGAGTGAGCATAGCAAGCGCCAAAAAGCCAAGAATGCTTTCTGAAGCGCATGATGGAAAACAATGAGAAAAAGGATGCCTGAGAGAAAGGTCTATGAATCCACTGCGATGCCAGCCGGCGCCAGCTAGAGAGCCCCACTTCAAGAGAGCCGGCAGGAAGCTGACTGAGCTGGAAGCACATTCTCCGCGAACTTGTGGCATAACATGTATTAAAATAATAAAAGACCTCTGAGTTGAAAAAAATTAGAAGAGGAGATAGAATCTTTCAGGGGCTGGAGAGATGGCTCAGCACTTAGGAGCACACACTGCCTTTGCTGAGGGTCCAGGATTGATTCTAGTACCCACAGCTGTTGACTCACAACAGCCTGTAACTCCGTCTTTAGGGGAATCTGACATCAGCTGGCCTCCATAGGCACTTGCACTCACATGCACATACTCACACAGATAAATACATATATAATCTTTTTTTTGTTTTTGTTTTTTTTTGTTTTTTGAGACAGGGTTTCTCTGTGTAGCCTTGACTGCACTGGAATCACTTTGTAGACCAGGCTGGCCTCGAACTCACAGTGATCTGCCTGCCTCTGCCTCCCGAGTGCTGGAGTTAAAGGCGTGCGCCACCACCGCTCGGCCCATTCTCTGTATTCTTTCATGGAACAAGTGCTTACTTAGTCCACGTCATGTGGCAGGCATGAGGCAGAGTTCCTGCCCTCACCCAGCCTGTGTTTAATGAGGGGGAGAAGCAGCCACAGGGAAAAGCAATGAGGGGCTGCGAGAAGGCTGCACAGTTAAGAACATGGGCAGCTCCTGCAGAAGAGCTAAATTTGGTTCCCAGCGCCCATGTCCTGTAGCTCACAAACTCTTGTAGCTTCAGCTCTTGGGAATGTGAGGACCTCTTCTGGTCCCCATGGGCACCTGCATTCATGTGCACCCCCTACACACACACACACACACACACACACACACACACACACACACATTTCAAAAAATGTTAGAGAAGAGAAATGTTTAAAAACTGAAATCTCGGGCTGGAGAGATGGCTCAGAGGTTAAGAGCACTGGCTGCTCTTCTAGAGGTCCTGAGTTCAATTCCCAGCAACCACATGGTGCCTCACAACCATCTATAATGAGATCTGGTGCCCTCTTCTGGTGGTTCGGCACACATTCGGGCAGAATACTATATAAATAATAAATAAATAAATCTTTAAAAAACAAAAACAAGCTGGGCGTGGTGGCGCATGCCTTTAATCCCAGCACTCGGGAGGCAGAGGCAGGCGGATCGCTGTGAGTTCAAGGCCAGCCTGGTCTACAAAGCGAGTCCAGGACAGCCAAGGCTACACAGAGAAACCCTGTCTCGAAAACTAAAAAAAAAAAAAAAAAACCAAAATAAATAAATAAAAATAAAAAACAAAAACAAAAAACCTGAAATCTCCGGGGCTGGAGAGATGGCTCAGAGGTTAGGAGCACTGTCCACTCTTCCAGAGGTCCTGAGTTCAATTCCCAGCACCCACATGGTGGCTCACAACCATCTATAATGAGATCTAGTGCCCTCTTCTGGTGGTCAGGCATACATTCGGGCAGGAGTACACGCAGATACGCAAAATTAATGAATACATCTTTTTTTTTTTTTTTTTTTTTTATTGAGACAGGGTTTCTCTGTGCAGCCTTGGCTGTCTTGGACTCACTTTGTAGACCAGGCTGGCCTCGAACTCACAGCAATCCACCTGTCTCTGCCTCCTGGGTGCTGGGATTAAAGGTGTGAGCCACCACACCCATCTAATAAACCTTAAAAAACAAAAACAAACAAACAAACAAAAAAAACAGTTACTGTCTTATCCTTTACCTAATCTAACTACTGCTTTTAAAATAGTAATAATATAATCCCAGAACTCAGGGAGGCAGAGAAAGGTGGATCGGTGGATCGCTCTGAGTTCAAGGCCAGCCTGGTCTACAAGACAGTCCAGGACAGCCAGGACTCCAAGAGAAACCCTGTGCCAAAAAAAAAAAAAAAAAAAAAAAGTAATAACGGGAAAGAAGCCAGCGTTACCAAACACTTCACATTTACAACATTGCATTTACTGTTTGTCGTTATGAGACAAATGAATCATTTGTCGTTATGAGACATTGGCCATTTGGTTTGAAGCCTGTCTGGGGAAAAATAACAATGAAATTTAGGAATCTGAAAACTGAGTCTATTAAAACCTGTTAAAAGATGGTCATTTTGGTCTGAAAAGGAAGTGACTTAAGGGCAGCCCCGTTCCTGTTTTCAGAGAGGAAGATGAATGATGCTGCACTCTGATGGCTCAGCCCTGTGAACAGTTGGGATTTATGACGAAGCAGGTTCTGCTCCGTGTAGGGCTGAGTTTTCTGTTGTGAGGACGGGCTTTTTAAAAGCCTAAAGTTAGGTCAATGAGATGGCGCACTGGGTAAAGGTGCTTGCCGCCAAACCTGAGGCTTTGAGTTCTATCCCTGGGACCCCCTCAATGTAGGAAAGCACCAACTCCAGGACTGTAGAGAGATGGCTCAGCAGTTAAGAACGCTTGTTGCTCTTGGAGAGAACCCAGGTTCCATTTCTAGCATCCCCACGGAGGTGCACAAGTGCCTGAAACTGCGGTTCCACTGGACCCGACCCCTTCTTCTGGCCTCTGTGGGCACCAGGCATTCAAACAGTGCACATACATACATGCAGATCAACTCTCACACACAAAGATTTGTCTGAGTCTGGATTGCTTTGAGTACCACACCTAGAACCCCACCCCCACCCCACCCCACGCACATTTACTGAGCCATAGGGTGATCCCAGCATTCTTGTGGAGGCATCATTGGATTCTGGGGTTGAATTTACTGGGATAATGCAAGTCAAAGTTGGGTCAGTTTGGGTAAAACCTCGAGGCGGGAATCATGAAGGAAGCTGGGAAACTCGCCCTGCCAGATGGAGGGGCCTGGCTCCAGCTCTTTATGTTCCGTGGTCAGTATTTTGGCACCTACGCTGAACAAGTGGTAACTCAGTAAAAACAAAGAGTTTTAAAATTTGATTTTTTTCTTCATCCTTGTGATAATCAAAAAAATATTCATGGGCTATCAATTTTTAGAAACTTATCTTCTAAGATGAATGATCCTTTCATTCCAAGGAACTCAAAGTACTGTACAGCCTAGCCACAGTGAGGTTTGTCACATATCTGAACTGCTACATCAGGGGCAAAACTGTCCAGTCTCATCTCTCAGATAAGCCCGGCTCACAAACAGGGGAAGTAAGTCCTTCAAGGTCACAGTGAGTCAAGAACGGGGCAGCTCCCTGAGTGAGGCGTCCCACTCCTTAGGCCTGCCCACTGTCCTGAGCCCATATTCAGGGTGCCCTCAACCAGATACATCCCCCGCCCCCCCCAAAAAAAACCCTGCACCCATGAGTGTGGTTATTTTTTGGGGGGGGTTCTTTTTTGTTTTGTTTTGTTTTGCTTTTTCGAGACAGGGTTTCTCTGTGTAGCCTTGACTATCGTGGACTCACCAGGCTGGCTTCGAACTCACAGCGATCCGCCTGCCTCTGCCTCCCAAGTGCTGGGATTAAAGGCGTGCACCACCCAGCGGGCAGTGTGGTTCTTGCCTCTACTCCCACTCCTAAGGGTAGGGCACACAGAGATTGGTGGAGCTATGTGAGTTTGAGGCCAGTTTGGTTTATATAACAGGTTCTCAGCCAGTCAGGCCTACATAGTGAGGCACCATCTAAAAAACAAACAAACATCAAACAAAAAACAAAATAATCTGAATATGAATATTCTTTACAGAGTTGGAAGTTAACATAGGCATTTAAGGATAATTTTACAGATAAAGAAAGTGTCATCTGATGGGTCATGTGGGTAAAAGCCCTGTCCATGTAAACCCCGCTCCCGGGACTCCTAGCACCTGGTTTTTACCATCTTATCTGCCTGTAAAATTGTAGGCTCAGGAACACCCCATGCGGTGACCTGGAATCGGGCCCTCGCCATGAGCCCCGCTGTCTGGAAATATAAAGGCTCACACTGTATTGGCTTTGGCCACTAAAGAGAGGGAACATTGTGCAGTCCTTTGAAAAGTCACAACCGAAGGGGGGCAGGGAGACATGTGCGGAGCCTTGTACTTACAAAGTCAAAGGAGAAAACATGTGTTTCCCATTTGTCTTGGGATGGGAAAGAAAAACTTTTCCTTTCACTTAATCTTGGTTCAAACAAACAGAGAGACTGCCCTTTTTGTAAACTCACCGAATGTCAAATACTGTTCACTAGCATGGCATCGGCTTACTAAGCCACGACACAGCCACTTTCCTCACGTAATCCCCTCAATTGGAAGGCACTTCAGCCTGAAGTGGGCCGACTAAACTAATACACGCTTCCTATGAATTGGACAAGAGTCAGCCCGTGGAGTCAGGTTTCCACATCTATAGCTGATTTCACCCAGAGCCCCGAGGCAAGCGCGCGCGGCTACAGTCATGACTCAGGAGTTTGTGAGTGAAAGCAAGCACGTCAAGTGATGTAAGAAAATTTCCCCGTTCCCTCTCCCCTGGCCGCCTCCTCTCTGGGGAATTCAACCGAAGAGCCTTGGGTGTGTTGGGGTGGGAGGCCACCGAGTCCCAGGGCTCCCAGCTGCCCAGCGCGCCTATTAGCTTACAGTGCCTGACAGAGGAAGTCCCCAGTGATGGCTTGCTTTCCTGTTGGTCCACGAGCTCAGATAATTGCGTTGTAATGTGTGTGTGTGTGTGTGTGTGTGTGTGTGTGTGTGTGTGTGTGTGTGTGTGTGTGTGTGTGAAGTTTATAAAGTAAACCAAGAAACAAGAGGGCCTCGGTGGTCTGGGCTAAAGTCAAGGAGGGAGGGCTGTGGTGCAGATCCACCTTTGAAGTCACTTTGTTTGTGAAAAGTCTGCCCCGCTCGCTCGCAGGAATGAGGTTCCTGCGCATGTGGGGTTTAGGGCTATTGTCTTTGGCTCGGCTTTCACCTCAAGCCCTCGCTAGGACATGTTTAAATCCCATAACAACAGCCTGACATGAAATTGCTCACCCGCTCGTTGCATCAGGGGACTTTTACTCAGGCAGATTTTGAATGCCTCATTGTTTAATAGGACAGGAAGTTTATTTTCTATGTAAATGAGGAATCTACCCCTCCCCCCTGACACCCCATCCCTCCGCCCCCACACCCTATAACTGCTTAGGAGATGAGTACAGAGGCTTGACTGCCTATCTCCCGGGTAGCCCCTTCCAGGAGAAAAGCTGCGCTGGGTTGTTTTCCTCAGAGTAAGGCCTTTTTTTTTTAAGCCCAAAGACCTTAGGCATGTTTCCCCTGGCGCTGGGTTCAGGGCCACTCGAGTGACAGGACAGAGTCCCAGTGAGGAGAGCTGGGCTTTCTCAACTGGGTGCGTGCCATGGCTCACAGCCTTTAGCCCGCACTTGAGACAGGAGCAGGTTAGTTCTAGGTTGGCCAGGGCTCCATAGTGAAATCCTATCTCACAAAAGGAGGAGGGGGGGTTGGATGTCTAAAATTCTTCACTGGAGTCTGAATTGAAGTTTAAAACACACACACACACACACACACGCGCGCACACACACACACACACACACACACACACACACACACACACACCCCATCCCCAACCTGGAGATGCCTCTTCCTTTCCCAGGAATTACTGAATAGTGACCAGCAGCTCAAAGCATCAGGTTAGGGCCTTTGAGGTAATTAAAAAAAAGAAAGAAAGGAAAGAAAGAAAGAAAGAAAGACAGAAAGAAAGAGGGAGACCAGTAAGATAAAGCCTACTGTACAGCCGTGCTCAGGCTCAGCCTCCATGAGAGCCAATGTCTACACACAGTAGACATTTCTAGAAAAGAAGGATTTAGGGTGCCCCCATCTCCGTGTCATGCAGACAGACACTTAACCACGGCACCAGGATTACGGCCCCTGCCAAGAAAGTAGCTGAGAGAGACCCTCGACAAAAAGAGAGTTCAACATACGTCCACCGTCCACCGTGGGGCTGCAGAGCTAGCCCTGCTGTGAAGAGCACTTGTCGCTGTTGGAGTTCCCAGCACCCACCTGGAGGCTCCCAACCATCTGTTCCTCCAGTTTTAGGAGATCCTCTCTCCTCCTTGGGCACTGCACGCAGGTGGTGCACAGACACAGGTGCAGGCAAGACATCATTACTCATAAAATTAGTTCTAAAACTAACTAACTAAATAAAAAGATGCGTCCAGCATCTCAGTGAAAGGCAGGAAAGAGCAACCGAGGAGAGCAACAGGACAGGGGTGCTGGGTTTGTTTCGTGTGTTTCTCCAGAGCCTTTCCCCCCTTTCCCAACACATCCATAAAAAAAGAAGTGATGCTTTGTGTGTGTGTGTGTGTGTGTGTGTGTTTGGTTTGATTAAAGAAAATAGCCAAGAACTGTGCGTAAGACCCAAGGACTAGTCTAAGTCATAAAAATTGCCTTCTACGCAGTCCCAAGAGCCACCACGCTACCCAAAGGCACTTGTACCAGAAGTTTATTTCTTTAAAATCACAATATTAGCTGGACATGGTGGCTCATGCCTTTAATCCCAGCACTCGGGAGGCAGAGGCAGGCAGATTGCTTGAGTTCAAGGCCAGCCTGATCTACAAAGCAAGTCCAGGACAGCCAAGGCTACACAGAGAGACCCTGTCCCAGAAAATAAAATAAAATCACAGTACTGCAGGCTAGGGGAGTAGTTTCCGGCATGCATGAAGTCCTGGGATTGATCCTCAGGACCTCATATTTAAAGAACACTGCATTTCTGTAATCCCAGCATAGAAGGGGGTGGCCAGAGATGTGAAGGTCAGGAGTTCAAAGTCATCCTCAGCATGGAGTAAGCTGAAAGTCAGCCCGGGCTACATGAGACTCTTCAAAACAATAAAATATTATAACTGAACAAGAGTTTTACAGATGTGTGCGTGTGTGTACGTGTGTACCAAATGTGTGTGCTTTTTATTTGCGCCAGCCCAGGTACAATTAAGAAGAGACCAGAGATGTCCTCCCAGCCTGCAACCTGCAGAGTGCAGGCCACAATAGCAAGTATCTGACCGCTCAAGTCCCTCCTCTAAGAGCCTGATTGAGCTGAGCTGGCCTGCAATCTGTGCCCACCCCTTTAAAGCCCTCCAGGTGGTTACAGAAGTCTCTAAGTTGTTTCCTTAACCTCTGAGTTAAACCCATCCTAAGATGTAACTCTGTCAGCCCACAAAATCAAGCCACACGTGCCAGTTCTTTTCCTTGATTTTTTTTTTTTTAAATGTATGTGGGTGTTTTGCCTGCATGTATGTCTGTGCACCATAGTCAGGCATACTGCCTACGGAGGCTAGAAGAGGGCACCAGGTTCCCCGGGACTGGAGTTACAGGCAATTGTGAGCCACCACGTGGGTGGTAGCATCGAACCTGGATTCTGTGCAAGAGCAGCCAATGCTCTTATTGCTGAGCCATCTCTCCAGCCTCCAGAATTGGAAGCCCAAGCATTCGTCTTCCTGTTCCTGTCCACTCTAGATGTCAGCATCTGGGATGCAGCCTCTGTGCCCATACTGTAGTAAAAAACCATTCTCCTTAAAATGCTTTTAGATAATAACAGCAGTTTAGTTGCTTCTTCATTGACAATAGATTGTATTTGTGTCAAATCTAGCCATCCTCACATAACGGAGTGAGGAAAACCAAGTTGGTTCAGCAGCTCTTGGTGCTTGGCGGGATGCTTCCTCGACAAATCCGGGAGCGGGCTTCCTGAGCGTCAGGTGCAAAGCCATCTTGTAGAGGTAACTCTGTGCCACTAACCTTCAGAAACATCTGGGGCCCAGCATAGAGCTCTGCACGTTCCAGATGTTGAATGGCCTTCTGGTGACACTGAGCATATTAAGTCTGTAAGTTCGGGGTACTTCCGTAAGCTCATTTGGTTCCGGACATTCAAATGACTGAGCTGAGAAAACGTAGTCCGGGTGATCTGATTAGGAAACACCACCCCGAGAATACGGCAAGTGGCAGAGCTAGTCCTGGGCGTGCAGGAGTGGTCTGCAGATACGCATCAGTCACTGTCTGTCCTTCCTGCCTCTCCCTTTCTTCACCCTCGGGAACAGCATTTCATGTCATTGCAGATGAAGGGCACAGAAGCTGCCTTTCTACCCAGAAAACAATGTATTTGGTCCAGTTATAAGCACAGGGCCCTTCTGGGTGGAGAGCACACTCTGAGATGTAGTCTAGTAAGCATGCATGGGGGGATTTTCTTTAATCTGCATAAGCACTCAGCGGGCCCCAGGTCTCAAATTATCCATCTCTCTCAGGTCTTTTTCCAAGAGGGGATCGTAGACGCTGAGTCGGCATTTGTTGGTACGTGGTATTATTTTGCATTCTTAGTATTTTCAGTTAGTATGTTCTGATGACTCCTCCCTTTGCAGAATTGCCTTTGTCATTGTCTCCTGATCATTAAATATAGTTTTTTTTTAAATCAACAAATTCTGGGGTGGTTTTTATAGAAATTCGGAGCTGATGAAAATTTACAAATTTAAACGTTCCTATTTAACGATGTCCGTTTTATTTAAATCTCTTTTAAAATCTCCTTTTATTGAAAATAAGGGTTTTTCCCCTGTCACATAGTTTATCTTGGTAGCCGGGCGTGGTGGCGCATGCCTGTAATCCCAGCACTTGGGAGGCAGAGGCAGGCGGATCGCTGTGAGTTCGAGGCCAGCCTTGTCTACAAAGTGAGTCCCGGATAGCCAAGACTAACACAGAGAGACTTTGTCTCGAAAAACCAAAAAACCAACCACCCAACAAACAAACAAAAAAACCATAGTTTATCCTGGTTACCAGTTTTCCGTCCCTTTACACTGTCTATCATTTGTCATCAAGATCCTACAAAAGTTTGTTGCCAGGTGGCCCGGTGGCCCGGGTGCTATTGTAACTGAATGTTGGGTTGTAGTTGCAGTAACCCATGGGGACAGTTGAGGGGCCTTGGCTTGTTTATCAGATGTTTATCTTCCCACCAATCTTTTTTTTTTTTTTTTTTTCTAAACCTTTTAAAAACTAACTTGATAGCTTCTGGGTTTCATGAACTTCTTTTAAAGGTGCAACCATGTGATTTGCAAAGAATGACATGTTGATATAAAAGCCGAGGCAGGTAGCAGCCCAAAGTACTAATGTCCCAGGACCTGCTGTGACAAAGAACCATAAACAAAGTAGGTCAAGTGTGGCCACAGAACGCTGTAACCAGCACTCCCCAGGCTAACGCAGGAGGGTTGTGAGTTCAAGCCCAGTGTCGGGTGCAGAACATGAGCCTATCTCAAAAAACAAGAAAAGCAAGTTCGGGGAAAATGTATATCCTCTCTGTGTTCTGGAGAACAGAGGTCGGCAGGCTAGTACCTTGTGAAAGCCCTGGGTGCAGGTCTACTCCAGGCCTCCCGCTGGGCTCCCAGGAGTTGCCAATAATCTTTGGCACCCACTTTAGTCTCCTGTAGATGCACCGCCCCAACTTCCGCCTCTAGCTTCACGTGGCTTTCGCCCCCCCCCCCCAAGTGTCTATCTCCAAATCTCTCCCTCAGAAGGCTGTCAGGCCTTGACTTTTATGGCCTCATCTTGGCTTGACTACTACGTCTCCACAAGCTCTCTTGGCAAACAAGGTGATAGTCGCAGGTACTGTCCGAGGCTGCTGGGACGGGGACACTACACCCTCTGCCCCTGAGGAGTCCCCTCATTCTCTCAGGAGGAGCAAGAACGAGGTGCAGTTGGGTTTATTAAAAATAGAGAGGAAGGTGATCAAGGAAGAATAAAGCACACTCAAGAGTGCGTGCGGGCATAAGGGAGAGTCAAATCAAGTGTCACCATCTGCCATACAGACCGTTTGGGCGGTTCTCACACATCTCAAGGGTTGCTAAGAAACTCCGCCACTCCCCCCCCCCTTTTTTTTTTTTTTTTTTGTAAATGAGATTATAGGGTGGGATTATAATCTGATAAGGTAAAAACCAGAAGCCACTGGGGTTGCACAAGGGCTTTAGGACGCGCCTTTTACTGTAAATGAGGCTTCTGGTGAGATTCCTAGAAAATTGTAGGTTTATAGCTGGGAAGGCAGAATGGCCTTAAGCAAATGTTGCTAATTGTGCTGGAATTCTTAATCCTTAGTTGGTAAGAAGCTTAAGTCTGGGCAAGGGGGGCTCCTTTTTCATCCCACGTGCCCATGGTTTTCTCTGTATTCCTGTCTTGGTATCTGGGGGTTTATGGGTGGGAGATACACACAGTCTCTCGCCTTCCAATGTTCTTCTCTCTGCCCGGACCACATCTCTAATTTGGGGACCACATTTCAGTGAGTATTGAGAACTCCTCCTTGTGTTCCCATGGAAGGGACCATGTCATGAAGGATGTCCTTTTCCGGGGTGAGAAGTGGTTGTGAGAACTATTTTCAGCTTGGCTGCAGGCCCTTGGAGGCATGTAATGCCCACCTGCACGCAACCGCAGGGGTTTCCTTGTACACCTCATCCGCGCCGTTCCAGAGATGGCGTTCAGAGGAAAGTTGAGTTTGGCTCCCAAGACTTTTGGCTCAAAGACTCAAAGGCTCTTTGAATTGTGGCTGTCTACCAAGGCCATGTACCCGGAGCAGTAGCGAATTACCTCACCCTTCACTCATCTGACAAATATGTACACGGCCTATTATGTGCCAACGGCAAGCCAGGGAGTGGGACAGTGACAGACACCTGAGAGCTGCGGGCCTGGCCTTCAGGAAGCCAGCTAGTGGGCCCTGAAAAGGGGTGGGCAGCTGGCTGGGTGCGTGCTCCAGGCTTTCAAAGTTGAAGTAAAAAGGTGCTTTAAGATGCCTAAGAAACAATACGTGAATGAAGGAGGGATTTGGGGTGGAGAGTGGGAGGGTTTTTTAAACACCAGACTTAATAGAGCACAGGCTTGCTTTGACAGACCAAGCGTGCTCAAAGGCAGGCTCCTCCATACTATGACACAAGCCGACCCTCAACAGGGAGTTTTTAATCTGCACAGGTGTCAGCTCCTGCTTCCAATTACAGTGTTCTTAGCCCCACCCCACCCACTCTGTACTCAACAAACAAACAGCCTAGACCCGCTGCCAGGCCTGAAACCTCTCCCAAATTGCAGCAGACAAAATAGCTAAGGCCCTAGGTGCTTCCCCTCTGCCCAGGACACCCAGCCAGGGAAAGCAAATTGAGAAGCCTAAATCAAATGTGAACCAGGCCCCAGGGTGGGAAGGAGAGGCCTCAGCTTTCAGCTCTCAGCCCAAGCTGTTACTTCTGCAGCCAAGGCGAAGCCGGTCCCAGGGAAAATTAATCTGCCCTGAGTAGAGCAGAGCCACTCCCTGAGGTACAGAGCCAGCTGTGGGCCCCGGGGCACCCAGCTCCAGGAAGCTAGGCCACAGGGCTCAAGAGGGAGGGGCTAGTCACTGAGGAAGAGAGCTGTGTGCTTGGTCCCTGTCTCTTGATGGATTGTATGTAAAGTTAATGCGTTAAAAAATTTTTTTTATGAGGACAGGGTGTGGTGGCGCACGCCTTTAATATCTGTACTGGGGAGGCAGAGACAGGTGGATCTTTGAGTTTCAAGGCCAGCTTGGCCAGCATCGTTTTCAGGACAGCCACGGATACACAGTTTAGAAATAAAAACGTTTGGAATGGAGATGTAGCTAGCATGGTAACACACTTGCCTGGCAAGCACAGAGCCCTAGGTTTGATTTCCAGCGCAACATAAACTAGGTATGGTGACACGTGCCAGCCTATGGGAAATACAGGCAGAGAGTCAGAAGTTCAAGGTCAGAAGCCAAGGCAGACTTGGGCTATACAAGACCCTGTCTAAAAAAATAAACTAAAATAAAACAACAGCAGCAGCAACAAAAGCTCCACAGCTGGTGCCAAGAAACATCCGGTACCTCTATGCTAAGATCTCAAAAATCAAGGATGAATCTCTTGAGATGGCAGCTTCTCTGCCCTCGGTCACCATCTTAGCCGTCCCCTCCCTGCCTTCTCCCCACCCAGCACACATGTATGTTGTGTTTCCCTGATGCACACTTGTCATGCCCATGTGCATAAACCTCCACACACACTCGTTAGTGTGGACACACTCACCCTCATATCCTTAGGCACATGTGTGCCTACGCACATTCCCATAATATGAACTCTTACACTTCCTTATGAAAACACACTTTCACTCACAGTTGCACATCCGTCCTCGCTAATACACATGCCTTTCTGGCTTTGTGTTGGATGTGTGAGGAGATGAAACAGTCCCTTGGTATGTCCCAAGTGCACTGAGCCACGAAGCCGTACCTGAGTCTCCACACCTCTCCTGTTGGTTGTTCTCTCTAAGGCTACATGTAAAGGGAAGATTTGACCCTCCCTTTAACGACTGCAGAGCCCAGGACTAAGTCCTGTTTAGAGCTGACAGTCTAGCTCATAGCCTGCGCATAGGTCAGCAGGCACTGGACACAGGGTGGAGCTCCATCATGGAGAAAGCACAGTAGCTCAGTGACCACAGGTGAGGGTATCTGCCTTGTGGAGTCGGGGAAGATGATGCGACACACACACACACACACACCACACACACACCACACACACACCACACACACCACAGACACATACCACACACACATACCCCACACACACCACAGACACATACACACACACACCACAGACACATACACACACACATACCCCACACACACCACACACACACCACACACACACCCCACAGACACATACACACACATATATAAATACACACACATACACAAACCACACACACCATATACACACCACACACACACACCATACACACACACACATACACACATACCACACAGCACACACAGCACACACACACATACACACATACCACACACACACCACACACACACCACACACACACCACACACACCACAGACACATACACACACACATACCCCACACACACCACAGACACATACACACACATATATACATACACACACATACACAAACCACACATACCACACACACATACATGCACACATACACAAACCACACACACCATATACACACCACACACACACACACCATACACACACATACATACACACATACCACACACCACACACACCACACACACACATACACACATACCACACACACCACACACACAGACAGACACACAGACACCCACACACCACACACACATACACACACCACACACATCTACATACAAACACACACACACATACCACACACACACACACACACACCACACACACACACCATACACACACACACACACACACACACATACACACACACGCATGTTGGGATTGGGAGCTAAGGACATCTAAGTGGAAAACAGTACGGGCAGTTTGTACTGTAGCTGTTCCAAGCACATGTCATAAGCTACCCAGCCACCCCAGCCCTCTCCCTTCGCAAAGTCTGGCTAACTGAGACACTTCCAGAGACCTGAGAAACAAACTGATAGTCTAAAGTCACTGAAACTGTAGGTTCTCAGGCTCAGAACTGGGAAAAACAGAGGAAAGAGGTTATGGGGATGGAGACCCAAAGAGGCAAAACCTGAAAGCGCTCCCAGGGCTGTTGCCGTAACATCTGGACAGGGCTGACGGGCACCACGAGGAAGAACCGCTGCCAAGCCAGCTCTTGGCAGGAGGAGCCCTGAGAGCCGCCTGAGGGGGTTAAAGCAGACGCCGGGACTTCTCCCTGAGCTATCTCGGCTTCCTTCTGGAGCTAACCCGGTGCGGTGGCCGGGAGACCTGGAAACAGCATCTGAATTCTCTTCCCACCAACTTCTCCGACGGGCAGGTGGAACGTTACAAGCTCTCGTTGGTGAGGACAAAATGAAAATGTCATTTTGTGAACGCCTGACACCATACGGCACACTCACCATCTCAGTGCCATCTCTAGGGATGGCAGTTGTCACAGCCACTTTAGGAAGAGAATGGGAGATAGGACAGGACCCAGATCTGGGCGTAGGGTCAGGATTTGAACCCAGAGCTGTTTGTCCCTTAGCTCTGGCGCTAGCCAGCAGAGGATGGACAGGCATGCGTGTCCTGGCTCTTTGTGCCTTCCTGAGGTAAGCAGGGAAAGAGAGGCCCAGAGGTCTAGTGTCCTGCTGTCTTGTGTCTATACTTCAGGCTCCTGTCATGGTCCCAGGACAGAGCTGGGAGAAAACGTCCTGAGATGTTCTCTGGGAAGACAACAGGGCGGCAAGGCTAAAACCAAGGGCTCTGGGAACCTGTCATGAGGCAGTGACGGAAGGCCCGTATTTCCCCCTTTTGAGAAACACTTTGGCTTCGGACAAGTCTGGAGAGAGGCAGGAGGAACTTGGCAGGGCTCTGGTTATCAGTCATCTGGAGTTGTGAGCACTGGAGAAGCCACTGGCCTTTCCCTTTAGTCCTGTTCCCTGGCTGTGCTCACAGCCCCTCTGTGCAGGGGAGCCTCAGCTGCCCTACTCCGGCCTGATGGGGAAATTCAGAGAGAAATGCCACTCTGAATCCCAAAGCAAGCTGGGACTTCCCGCCACCGCGCAATTTGGCAGCCTTCTGTCCCAGGGGACCGAGTGAGCTATGATTACACAGCCGCCTGCCCACCCGGAAGCAGGTCTCACGTCATTGCATCAAAGGGGTGACATCCCGATCCAGGTCATCATTGCTGAGCAATGCCAGTGTGTCAAGGAAAGTGCTCATTTGCATACGCTTGCCTCATCTCCCCCACTTCTGCTGCTTGGGAACCACTGCTCCCAGCCAGACTCCCAGAGCTAATGTGGCCACAGCATCAGTAATAATGGAGTCTGATGCGGAAGAGATCTGAGGTCAGAGCCAAGGCCGACCCCACAGCCACGCCCCTCATCTGTTACCTTGTACTGGCCTGGATGTCACTCGAACAGAAATGACATCTAAGCTATCACCCCGTGTCCTGCTCTCCTTTTGAATTGGGGACCTCAACAGAGAGAGCCCTGCGAGGTTCCGCCCACTCCTCGAATCGGCCTTGTTCACCCCCGGATGAGTCAGCTGGAATTTTTGGACACAGAAGGCTCAGTAGCTACAGTACCAGGAGCTGTCGGGACGGTGGAATGATGGGAATGTAGCTCTGTGGGCTCCGGCCTGCACCCCAAACCCCGCCCCGCCCCCTATACCCAACCACCCACCCCCCCCCACCCCCAGGCCCAGAGAGGTTTGGAAGGTAAAAGTCACAATGTTTTTCAAGGGTTTGAGGAAGACAGGTGCGTGTGAAGATGGAGACAAAGACTGACTCTTGTCTGCAGGCAACCTGCGCAGCTTGGTGTCCCACCCACACATACCTGTGTTCCAGATCCAGATACCTGGAGCCCTGGGAGCCAAGGAAGGGCAAAATGCCACTGATGAGAGAGCCACAGTGTAAAAACACGCGTCAGGCTCTTAAAAGATGGAACTGTTAGCTGGGTGGTGGTGGCGCACGCCTTTAATCCCAGCGCTGGGGAGGCAGAGGCAGGCGGATCTCTGTGAGTTCAAGGCCAGCCTGGTCTACAAAGTGAGTCCAGGACAGCCAAGGCTACACAGAGAGACCCTGTCTCGAAAAAACCAACCAACCAAAACCAGATGGAACTGTTGGCTTTATGTGCCTTGCAACTCTATCTCAGGCACAGCTTTCTGTTGCATCTCAAACGCCCTTAGACACCTCACATGGGTCCTTATAGACTCTTCTCAGCATAGGAAGTCAACCGAACCCTGGGGGAGTGGTGAAGAAAAAACCATGTCTGTCTGTCTCTCTCTTGCATGAAGCTTTCCCTCTAGAGAGGGGTTCCCAAGGTACATCAGTGAGCATTTGCAGACAGAGGACGGGCATGGTGAGAACAAACCAGGGCTGTGATGGGGAGTTGGGGGAGGGCTGCCCTAAAATGAGATTCAGCCTTTGGAGCTAGCTGCCTGCTAGCTGAAACTGTCATCCGTTTACCCACAGAGCACGTTGTGTCTCTACCTGACCATCTTAGCTGATGTCAACGCACTGCCGGGACACAGGCCTCCAAGAGTTTATTTCAGTGCCGCCCCTGGGGAGACACATTCATGACGTGGGCGTCTCCAGACCCTGGGTGAGTGTGGGAGGTGGTGAGGTGGAAGGGGTCTGAGAGAAGAGAAGTCAGGGGGCCTGCGGATGTGAGGCTCCTCGTGTACAGGCTGTTCAGGAAGGACATAGAGCTGAGGGTAGGAGCTGTTTGGTCAGGCTGTCTGCTGGAAGCTCCAGCCCCCGCAAGCGTTGCCTTGATTACCTCTTAAAATGAACAAAGCCGGGTGGTGGTAGCGCACGCCTTTAATCCCAGCACTTGGGAGGCAGAGGCAGGTGGGTCATTGTGAATTCAAGGCCAGCCTGCTCTACAAAGTGAGTCCAGGACAGCCAAGGCTACACAGAGAGACCCTGTCTCGAAAAATAAAAATAAAATAAAATAAAATAAAGACCCCAGAAAGGAGAGAGCTCCATAGAGGTCAAGGTCCTCAAGAGGAACTGGGGAGGAGGCCAGCACCAGGGGGTTACGCTCCAGGGGTCACCTCCGGGGCAGGGACTGGTTTTGAAGTGGAAGGCCCAACTGAGAGGCATTAGTCAGCACGGAGGCTTATGAAAGGACAGATTGTCAGGGGCCCTTACTCACTGGGCCAACTGGGTCATCCTTAGAGCCTGGGGAGCCAGACTGGAGAAGGGGGCAGGGACTCCAGGACAACTGACTGGTCACTACCCAGGTTGAATGACAAGGGCCACGAGGACCAAGTGCAGGGGGGGGCCCCGCCTGGCTTCAGCAGCCTGTGAGTCACAGCCCTCAGCTGAGTTTCTTCTTTGTTCACGGGTCAGGGCACAGGGAGGCTGGACCTCAAAGTGGGAAGTCTGAGGAGACCTTGGCTGGCTTACAGGCACCTGCCCCAGTCTCAGCTGCTCAACTGCCACAAATCGTAGCCAACTCCAGAGAGTCCCCTGCCTCCTCCTATCCCTCACTTATGCAGATATTTAGAGTCGCTCAGGGGACTGTTTATTCCCCAGGCATCCTTTGCAAGAGCAGTGTATTGAATATTGCTCAGGCTTTTAAAAGAATGAAATTCTGACACGGGTTACAACACTGATGAACTTGAAGGCACCAATCTAAGTGAAATAGGCCAGATACAAAAGGGAACACACTGTGTGGTCCTGTTTTCATGAAGGGCCTAGAGTAGTCCAAATAACAAGGCATGGTGGCACACGCCTTTAATCCCAGCACTCGGGAGGCAGAGGCAGGCGGATCGCTGTGAGTTCAAGGCCAGCCTGGTCTACAAAAGGGAGTCCAGGACAGCCAAGGGTACACAGAGAAACCCTGTCTCAAAAAACCAAAACCAAACCAATCAACCAAAACAAAAGAACAAAGACAGGCCGAGTGGTAGTGGCACACACCTTTAATCCTAGCACTCAGGAGGCAGAGGCAAATGGATTGCTGTGAGTTCGAGGCCAGCCAAAGCTGCACAGAGAAACCCCGTCTTCGGAAAACAAAACAAAATAAAAACAAGGGCAGAAAGAATGACTGTTCCAGGGACTAGGATCGGGGTAGTTAGTATTTGCTGTCAGTTGGAGAAGGTAAGAGAGTCCTGGAGATGGCTGGCAACAGTGGCTGTAGACAAATGTGGTTGTCTTTGTGCCTCTAAACTATACACTTAAAAAGGATGACAAGGTGGATGGGAAAGCGGCTCAGCTGGCAAAGTGCTGCTCACACAAACACAAGCGCTCACCTAAGAGCTTGACAAGGTGGAGCACACCGGGCACCCAGTGCTGGAGCGCAGAGACAGGTGGCTCCGTGGGACTTGCTGGCCAGTCTAGCTGAGTCATCAAGGCTGAGGTTCAGTGAGAGTCCCTGCCTCAAAAACTAAGGAGGGTCTGCAAGCTGGTTCAGCAGTCAGGAGAGCCTAGTACCTCTGTGGAGGGCCCAGGTTGGGTGCCAAGCGCCCACATCAGCTGGCTCACAACTGCCTCTAACAGCAGGACAGGGGTACAACACTCTCTGGCCTCCCAGGGTATATAGAAATGCATGCAGGCGTGCATGTATACACACACGTAACACATCTTTAAGATGCGGAGAATGGTTGAAGGAGAGACACACCCAACATCAACCTCCAGCGACGTCACATATGTACACACACACACACACCTGCACCTGACTATAATAGAAAAAATGTATGTATATTTTACCACAACAAAGCCAGATGTAAAAGCAATCATTCAAATAGCAGGTACAGGAGCACACGGGTGGACATGCTGCGCTCCTCCTCGCTGACTCTTTGAAGGACAGAGTCATGCCTGCCTCATCAGGTGCTAGGCAGCGAGGTCATGGCAAGGCCACGGCAAGGCATTAACTATTGGAGCCCTCAGTGATGCCTAAGACGTGTCTGGCCTAGCACTGAGCCCTTTACTCATCAGGTAAAGGTACCTGAATGAACCTACTTAATCCAGAGGCCAGAGGAAAGTGCGTCCTTATGTCCACTTCAGAGTTCATCTCAAACAGAGACTCAGGCACTGAGCTCAAGGAGGTCCCGAGGTCACATGGTGAGAAGGGGGCAGAACAGGGAAATCCGGGGTTGGGGGGCTGGGGTGGGAGGGGGAGGGGCGACTGGCTGAAGGGGTTGTGGCCTTTCAAGGCAGCTTTGCACTGGTCCCTGGGGTGCTGTCTTCCCTGTGTAGGCTTAGTGGAGAGCCTGTGCCATCATGTCCTCGCTTGACTCTGCCCTCTCCAGGGCCCAGAACACAGTAGGTATTCAGCAAATATTTCTGAAGGAACGGTCCTCCTCTGTTCCTGTGATCTCCCCCACAGCCCTGGCAGGTAGCAAAATAGGGAACATGATTGCTGGCTGCTGTTAGTCATCTGCTTGGCAGTTGGGATGGGGTGACTTCCTCCGGGTCACATGGTCCCTCTGTCCTCTGAGCAGCAGGTATCAGCCCCACTGGCTCACCTCCCAATGCTTTCCAATTCTATCACCAAGACCTTGGCTCTGGCTGCTAAAGGACACACATTGATTGGAAAGAGAAAGCCGTTGACTCATTACCAGCTATAATAATTACAGCCATTGTAATTGTGTGAACTTTAATTTGTGTAATCCTGCATCCTTAGCACGGATGAAGTCCTTGCTATGTCTCTAATGGGCCATGGCACAGAGAGGTTGCATAACTCCCCCCAACACTGCACTGCTAGGGACCAGCACAGAGATTTGAGTTCCCTCTGATCCCAGAGTGTGAGTCATGTACCAAAAAAAAAAAAAAAAAATAAAAAAATAAAAATAAAAAAAATCTCAGGCCCACATAGCATCCTCTAGGAGACCCAAACAGATTAATGGGTGAGCTATATGTTGATAAGCTGCTGGAAGTGACCCTCATCTGGTCCCTGAGATGCTCCTGGGTGGTCCCATACATCGCCTTAGGGCACAGTAGGAATGGAATGGTCTAGGGAGCCTCTAGATTAACCATAGAGTCAGACCAAAAAAAGTATCACCGTGTGATTGTTTTGTTGCAGCAGAGGTTTGTTACAAGTCTCTCCTGCTGACTGCTGGAGGCTGGGGACAGCTGCCCACACAGATGACATCTCGTGGACACCTGAGAGCAGGTGGGAACTGGAGAGGGAAAGAAGAACTTCTCAAGACAGGGCACGGCCTACACAGGGGCTGGCCCCTGACTGGGCTAGAGGGACTTCCTGCTCTGCTAGAGCTATGAAGAGAGGAGCCAGGCAGCTGAGGGAGGGGTGGCTGACGATGTGGGGCAGCGCTAGCCTGCCCACTGCCTAGGTCCTCCCATATAGAACTCGGAAGACTACCATCACACT
Source organism: Acomys russatus (assembly GCF_903995435.1). Classification (NCBI taxonomy): domain Eukaryota; kingdom Metazoa; phylum Chordata; class Mammalia; order Rodentia; family Muridae; genus Acomys; species Acomys russatus. The sequence continues at coordinate 10,580,213 of NC_067158.1, read as the reverse complement.
CATCCTTGCGTCCTGAAAAGGGCAACATCCCATGTCCCCATCCTCCCTAGGTTCTACACCTGGCCAGGGTTGCTGGTATGCGCTGGCCCCATCAGACTAAAGAGTCTACTCAACTGCCCCCCAGTCAACCCCACTTGCAGTAAGCCTTAGGCCGTCACAAGCGAGGAAGGGAAGGAAGCCTCCCTCACAATCCCCCTTTCTCCTCAGTGAGATGTACCTAACAGCCCCGTGAATTGCCAGGCAGTGTGTGACATAATCCAACCAAAGAGATAAACACAGAAAGGCTCAAGGTCAGTGACCATCATCGTCATCGTCATCGTCATCACAGTAATTGGGACTCAGGATTCCTTCTCTAGGCTCCGACCAGCACCTGCCAAGCCATGGGCAAGCACTGGACCCACTCTTAAAGAACTCATGCCCTAGCAGGGGGGAGGCTTTGCTTAGTGACTGTCGCAGCCAGGGAAACCGAAGAGAACTGAGGCTCGGGAGACTCTGGTAGGCAGGTGCCACAGGAGATAGCCTGAAGGGGCTCTCAGAAAGTCACCTCCATCAGAAGCTGAAGTGGCCCTCGGAGGACCCCTCAGAAGCTCTGTTTCAGATGTGCCTCAGGGATGGAGCCAGTGGACCTAAGGCTGGGGGGGGGGGCGGGGTAGTGGTTGCCATATCCAAAAGGCTGAAGCGTGGCCCCACATCCAAGGGCAAGACCCTGCCCCCCTGCTTTCCCCCCCACACACACACCCCACAGAATGCACATCAGTGAAAATGAAATATAAGCTAGACACAGTGTGCTCTCCAGAGGACAAACCCTTCCTACAGCAGGTCTGTGAGAGCCATTCTCAATAGTAAAAGTGATCTCTTGGAGGCAGGGTCTCCCCATGTTACACAGGCTGGCCACGAGCAATGTTCTATAGTCTCAGCCCCCTAAACAACTGGAAGATCAAGGTATGTGCCCATGTGCTTGATGCGCTGGGCATTTAACAGTAATTACGCACCATTTGGGAAAGGCAGACTGTATTCACTCTGCGCCTGCGCACACCCTGCCCTAGCCCTAGGCAGAAGAGCTGAAATCACTGGCTGGGGGGGGGGGGGAGGGGGGTTGTGGGGGGGGGGTGCTCAGTCTTCCAAACTGTTTTGTTTTGTTTTCATTCTCTGATAAGCCTTAGTCTGAGTGCTGTAAAAAGGGGGAATTGTGGAGTGGGATGCTCAGGGACCAGAGAGGTCCAGGGTGACCCTGTGGAGAAAGTGGAATTTGGACTTGGCCTTAAAAGAGGCAATGGGTTTGGAGAGGCCACAAAAAGGAGGAATTCCAGACCAAGGAGCACCCCGTGCAGCCAAGAGGGCTGGGAAGTGAATGTGACCTCCTGTGGCGCCTCTGCCACAAGCCAGCCACGATTATGTGTAACACATGCTATCTGAGCAACTCATGGGTGGAGACCAGAGTCCCCTCAGAGGAGGGTGGACATCTGAGGTGCACATACCCATTGGCCGTAATATGCCTGTTTAGACTCAGGGCCAACTCATGTTCAAGTGAAAGAGGGCAGAGCTGCCTTGAGTGGGGACCAGTTTTGGGGGATGAGGCTCATTAGCTCAGTGCCATGGACCCTTAGCTGCCTGTCCTCCAAAACTAGGACTTGGGGCAGGGTGAAAGATGGACACGAGGGACCCTCTACTCGCTCAACCCTGTGCTTCACAGGGCACTATCAGCGTTGTGCAGAACCTGCCAATCACACAGGCCGGCCACCGTGTCACAAGCCAGAGATAAAGCAGCCCTGGTCATGGGGCTCTGACTGTTGCTGACCAAACAGAAGCCACCACAAGGACAGTGGCCAGTATGAAAGGAGGCCTCCCTGGGATTCACTCCGGGGAGGAACATATCCAGGAAATCAGCAGCAACGGGTGCCTAGAGCCCCAGGCATTTGTTCAGCACCTTTGGCAGGGCATTAGAGCCATCCCAGGCCCAGTTCTCAGTCCACGGCTCACTGACCATGTGACTGTCGACAGATGATATCACCTCTTTGAGCCTTGGTTTCCAAAGCCGTCGAGCAACAACAGCAACGCCACCTTTCCTTTTTTGACGTGTGTGCAGCCAGCCTGTTGCTGCCATCTTCTCTCTCTCTCTCTCTCTCTCTCCCTCTCCCTCTCCCTCCCTCCCTCCCCTCCCTCCCTCCCTCTCTCTTCTCTCTCTCTCCTCCTCTCTCTCTCTCTCTCTCTCTCTCTCTCTCTCTCTCTCTGGCAGATAGCTTCTCTACACTGCCAGACTCCCAGGGCCTTGCCAGGCCAGGAGCTGACTCACAGCTCAGTCTACTGAGTGGCTGCTGGGTGCAGGAGCCCACATAGCCAGAGGAATCTCCTCCAACTCCTACCTGGCAGCCAGTGGTTCCCAGGCCCAGCGGGAGGGAGGGAAGGGGGGGGGGGCGGAGTTCCGACTGGGAGGCTCTGATTTTGCCGGCATAGGTTTTTTGTGCTCTGTCTGGGATGCCAGGCCCGGCCAGTTTGCTCTGCCAGTGAGAGGACTGGCCTCCAACAATAATGTTTTCCTCAACTTTTTCTACAAAGCATCAACTGCTTTCTAATTCAAACCATTAGGAGGAGGAGGCGTCCTCCGGCTGCATCTCTAACCATCTCAGAAGGAAGCCAGTCCACAGGCTAGGCCCGGTACGGCTGAGGCCACGCATGAGGTTCCTAAACAACAGCCTTGGCCTCCTCACAGCCTGCTAGCTAGCCAGATCTCCATGCCACCAAGGACCATCAGGCAAGCCTTTCAGAGAGTCTAGGAACTGAGGAAGTGCCCATAGTGTTTCCCAAGCCCGTGCCTCAGGCCGGCAGCCGCACTGAGCATTGTACACTGTCCCTACACTGAGACTATTACTCCATCTCACATCCACGCTGAGAAAATGATGAAGTTCCCAGCCCGGGGCCATCTCTAGGCTTCTACCGCCAGGCCTCGTTCCTCAGCAAACAAGGTTTAGGGTTTATCAGTTCACACCTACTAAGATGACTAGAATACAAAAGTCAGACTGTAACCTGACTAGCCACAAAGTCGGGGTACACCAGGACTCCTGAGGGCATGGCTCTGTGCAGGCACTATGGGGAGCTGGCTGCTGTTCCTTCAACAGTTGAAAATGGAGCTGACAGATGACCCGCCTGCTGAGTGCATAGTGAGGAGAAATGAAAAAACTGGGTCCTTGCTAATACCTGAACCCCAGTGTTCACAGCAGCATTCCTCAGGGAAGCCAAAGCCCCCCCGCAGGCTGGGAATGGACAATGCTTGCCTAGCGTGAATGGAGCCCTGGGTTTGATTCCCAGCCCCACATGGATGGACATGGTGGTGTACACTTATAATCTCAGCATTCAATAGGTGGAGGAAAGAGAGTCCAAACTTCAAGGGCATGCATGGCTGCACCCTGAGCTCAAGGGCATGAAAAAAAAAAAAAAAAGAAAAAGAAAAAGTCGTTCTGGTAGTGGTGACACATGCCTTTAATCCCATCACTTAGGAGGCAGAGGCAGGGGGATCTCTAAGTTCAAGGCCAGCCTGGTCTACAGTGTGAGTTCTAGGACAGCCAAGGCTGCACAGAGAAACCCTGTCTAGAAAAAACAAAAAAGAAAAAAAGAATAAGAAAAAGTAGAGATTACTTAACCAGAGGAGGAGACTATGTTTTGCTCTGACAGTGGAATGTTAACCAACCATGAAAAGAACTCAGAGGGCCAGGTGTGGTGGCGCACGCCTTTAATCCCAGCACTCGGGAAGGCAGAGGCAGGCGGATTGCTGTGAGTTCGAGGCCAGCCTGGTCTACAAAGTGAGTCCAGGATGGCCAAGACTACACAGAGAAACCCTGTCTCGAAAAACAAACAAACAAACAAACAAAGACAGTAGCCAAGGATTACAGATCTGTGCCACCATGTTCTTTTTTAAAAAATATTTATTTATTTATTTTATGTATGTGAGCACTCTATCTACATGTACACCTGCAGGCCAGAAGAGGGCATCAGATCTCAGTATAGATGGTTGTGAGCCACCATGTGGTTGCTGGGAATTGAACTCAGGACCTCTGGAAGAGCATACAGTGCTCTTAACCACTGAGCCATCTCTCCAGCCCCACCACCATGTTCTTACAGTTATGGAAATGTGAAATAGCCTGTGCACCCATCTAAATACATTAAATTTTTTTTTTTTTTTTTTTTGGCTTTTTGAGACAGGGTTTCTCTGTGTAGCCTTGGCTGTCCTGGACTCACTTTGTAGACCAGGCTGGCTTCGAACTCACAGCGATCCTGCCTGCCTCTGCCTCCTAAGTGCTGGGATTAAAGGTGTGCACCACCACAGCCTAGCTAAACTGTCATTTTGATTGGTGGGGAGGTTGAATGGTGTGAGCACCTTATCTCTATAAAGCTATTTAAAAAAAAAAAAAAAAAGAGCCAGGCATGGTGATGCACACCTGTAATTCCGCACTTCAGCAGCAGAGACAGGAGAATCCGGTTTGAGGATAGCCTGACCTCCACAGTTAGACCTTATCTGAAACACAGGAAGGGGAGAGAAGTTTAAGGTTCAGATTTGGCGGAACTCATAAATCAGGCAGGCAGATCAAATGTGCGAACAATTCCAGTCAGGACCCTGGCAATCACATGCCAGGAGCATGGGGCGGGCAATCCGGGGAGATTTATGACCCCTGGCCCACACCTGCCTGCCTCTCTGTTAGAATGACCTGCTGCTGCCTTGCCCCAAACTCCTCTGCTCCTGGGCCTCCCCGGGGGGGGAAACACTGGTGCCTGAGGAGAAATCGAAACACAAATGCAGGTGTCACCTTCTGGGCTTATTCCAAGAAAAGACAGACAGAGGCTACAGAGGTGACAGCTCGCAAGCTTTGAAGGGAGGAAGGAAACACAAGCCACGAGAGAAAGTGAAAGAGGAGGTAGGTGTGGGAGAGAGGCAGGTGCCTGGGTGTAGGCCTCAAACGCCACACAGAGCCCACAGGGCCTCCCCGCGCCTCCGTTGTCTCCTGTCTCTGAAGCCCCTTTATTCTCGTGGCCTCTTCTTTACTCCCATGGCCCGGAGTCTCTGTTGTCCTGGTATTGATGGATTCCTAATCTGGAGGCAGAAGCCCCAACTGTGCTGTCATTGAGGTTGGTTTCTTCTCCTCTACCTTGTGAGAGAGACTCTCTGAACAGCACCCCTGCACTGTAGACTGACAACCATTTGTCGTTCTGTAAGACGTGTGTCACCCTTGCAAGTCTGTCTCTGCCGTCAGAATTCAAACACCTGACCAGCGATGCAGGCTCTAGGGCAGGGATAACGGTGGCATAATGGCACTTCTTAGCCGTTTTGACCTGTGACATTACCTCGCCCTCACTCCCTCTGGGGTCACAGCACAAGCAAGGAAGGGCTGCAGGTGTTTTTCTTTTCTTTTTTTTTTTTTTTTTTTCTTTTTCTTTTTTGGTTTTTCGAGACAGGGTTTCTCTGTGTAGCCTTGACCATCCTGGACTCACTTTGTAGACCAGGCTGGCCTCGAACTCACAGCGATCCGCCTGCCTCTGTCTCCCGAGTGCTGGGGATTAAAGGCGTGAGCCACCACGCCCAGCCCTGCAGGTGTTTTTCTATTCGTTCAGTGGGAGATAAGTGGAAGCAGCCAAAGTGTTGGGGTTCCTGGGGCCTCCACTACTCTCCTTTAGCCCTGTTGGCTCCGAGCTGAAGCAATGGGGTGACAGGGTGCCTAGGATTCTGCATGGGCAGGGGACCAGCTCCATATTCATGTCACACCTCTTGGGTCAGCTGCTAGAATCTTGCCTAGCATGGGCAAGGGTCTAGGTTCATAGCAACACACACACACACACACACACATATACACACAGACACACATATACACACATACATACACATACACACACAGACACACACAGACACATACACACACACACACACACATATACACACAGACACACACATATACACACACACATGCACACATATAAACACACATACACACACATACACACATACACACACATACACATATACACACATACACAACACATACATACACACACATACACACATACACACACATACACACACACACACACACACACACATGACCCATGGAAGGTGTTTAGGGAAGATTCACACAGATGTCTTCAGCTGTGCCATAGGCAAAGGCTGGAAGAAGCTGATGCAATGGCAGCCCCGAGGGTAGAGTAACAGGAACGTGGATATGGACTGTGACAGAACAGGCTGCCTGAGGGGGCACTTGAAGCCAGATCAGGAAGAAGCTACTCTACCTCTGGCTCCGTTTCCCCTCCTGAACATTTCTGTGACCACAGGAGGTGTGGAAATCTCTCCCCAACAGCAAATGACTGAGTCCCTCTGACATGGACGGCACGGCCAGGTGTCCTTGATCCGTTCAGTTCTGTCACACTCACAGGTACTTGAGCTACTTAACCTGCTGGCTATAGAGCAGGGTTCACACACACACACACACACACACACACACACACACACACACACACACACTCCCTTTCTGGTTCCCATTAGCTTGACTGAGCCTCTCATAAACTTTGGGAATTACTACTGTTGACAGGATTATCATAGGGATTATTACAAAGGCTGCAGATGAAAAGGTACCCGGAGAGGTAAGTGGGAGGTGAGGGGGGTGGCGGCAGGCATCTGTCTCTCTGACACTTCTCTGAAGGAACCTCTCTTGTTCCAGAAACTTTTTGAACCCAGTCTTTCTGGGTTTGGGAAGAGTGACTGTATGTGCAAGCTTATAGAACAGCCAGGCTTCCCTTCAGATCTTAGTCTCTGCAGCCTCCCTCCAGAGTATGGAGCAGGATCGCTCTGAATTACTGTCAGACAAGGCAGCTCAGGGTCATAGACCAGTAACCATGGACAAAAGCAAAGCAAGCAGTGAGGTCTCCATTCACCAAGGGCCCTGAAGCATCCTTGTGAGGGCCAGCAGCGGGCACGGGGGGGGGGGGGGGGGGGGGGGGGGGGGGGGGGGGGGGGGGGGGGGCAGAGGGGTGGAGTAAGCCCGGAGCCTGGCTTCCCAGGCTTGGCACAAGTCACAACCCTCTGGGGTGTGGTTGACCTTCGCACTGACACCCACCCACCCTAACACTCTCCCAACATTTAGAGAAGAAAAACTGTTGCCAGCCAGTGTATCCCTGGCTGAGAGCAAATGTCTTAGATGATCTTTCAGATCCCAGAGAATCCCCCGTGTTTTGAGCCCCTGTGGCGTCTGCGATCTTGAGCCTTGGATGAATCATCCCATTTGATGTCCTCGCTCTCTTGGTGACTCTCTGTTCTCAGGACAGACTCCCCGATCCTCCTCCAGGCTCTCTCCAACCATGACGCATGTTCTAGATGAAGCGGCCCTCTTGATGCAGGCTCTCCTTGTCAATAGTTCCCTAAAGGCATCGAGTTTATGCACCTCCGTGTGTGATTTCCCCCTGGGAAGCAGACCTCTGGAGAGCCACCTGGTGTTACTCAATTCTGAGTCCCCACACAGCAAGAGCCCCCCCATGCCCACTGTTCCGGAAGCTCTCATCTGTAAGAAGAGAAATGTGTACAGCTGTCCGATGCACCCATCCTGGGCTGCTTAGCTCTGCGCTCATGGCCCCAAGTTGTATTTCTGGGAGGTAGCCTACTGGTGATGTGTTCTGCCAGGGCCCTGGGCACAGGTGATGCCAGGTTTGGACAGACCCTTCTCTGGAGGAGGAAATGACTTAGAAAGGCAAGGACCCCAGCCACAGCTCTGTGAGGGAGCTACACGGAAGCCAGATCCCTGTGAGAGGTCACTTGGAAGCCATAGGCCTATGAGGGGGTCACATGGAAGCCACAGCCCTGTGAGAAAGGCCACATGGAAGCCACAGTCTTGTGAGGGCGCCTTCTTGGGTTTCTTTTGTAAAGCACAGAAGATTTGAACTAATTGGTGGTTTCCAAGCTTTTGTGGGTATTTTTATTTTGTCTGCAGTGAAAGAACCTCTACTTCTTAAAGGAAAACTTCATGCAAAGAGGCAGTGGGTCACCTCCCGGTACCATGAGGGTCCCCATAGGCACAACTGAAGCTGAAACCCTTCAAGCTACAACTGCCCCCAGCTAATAGTGACATGCCCCTCAACACAACAGAGTGGATGCTGGGAGATTCAGAGGTAGGGGCCAGGGTGAGTGCTGTGACTGGGATTTCCCTGAACACACTAGAATGGAAAATTCTGGTCAGCTGAAGGGTCTGTTTATTTCGTTGGGTCTCAGTATAAACAGGAATTCACAGAACTCAGCAAAGATTCGCTATTCCAGAAAGGGTTACACACCAAGAGTCCAAGCAGCCCCAGGCAGGCTCTGCTGATTTTGGAAGACAAGCCCAGAGTAGGGACTCCCCAACCTTGTACCCAGACTGGCTTCTGCAGCAACAGCCTCAAAAAGACAGCTGTCTCCAGAGCCCTGAAAAGAGGTGCAAGATCGGGCTCTGTCCTTGGAGTTTTACCATACAGGTTGTTTTGTTTTGTTTTGTTTATTTGTTGAGAAAACTGACACTCAGAGAGATGACATCACTTGCCAATGACGGATGGCCTCAGCTTTGTGACCGGAGACCTCCCACACCCGCCCGCCAAGGCGGGAGCAGATAGGAACCAAGCCTGCCTTGGAAATTGAGACATTTAACATGAGTCCACTACAGGAGAACCAGAAACAAGCGTGAGCTGAGTGCTTGCTCTGGGCTCAGGATTGAGTGAACTGCTGATGACTGAGGAATCTATGGAGACACGGCCTCTAGGACAAAAGGCCAAGGCTTCCTCTGATGGTTTAGGCAGTGGATGCGGGGAACAGATAGGTAATTTTTTTGTTTTGCCAGGACTAGACTATGTAAGCCATCTTCAGGCCGTGCAGACCAGTGACGGTAGAGAGAGGTGCTGGGGAAGCGCATTTGCCCCAGAGAGAACAACCTGTGCTACCAGCTGAGACAACTTGAGGAACTGATTCCTCCATGGGGTGCTAGAAGGTCATTAAGGAGTGACATGAGGCCCAGGTGTGGTGGCACACGCTTTTAATCCCTGCTCTCGGGAGGGAGGCAGAGACAGGGAAATACCTGTGAGTTCGAGGCCTGCCTGGTCTATAGAGCGAGTCCAGGGTAGCCAAGGCTACACTGAGAAACCCTGTCTCAAAAAACCAAGCCAAAAGGAGTGATATGAAAAGAAGACAAGGGGCTAGAGAGATGGCTCAGAGGTTAAGGGCACGAACTGCTGCTCCAGAGGTCCTGAGTTCAATTCCCAGCAACCACATGGTGGCTCACAACCATCTATAATATGATCTGATGCCCTCTTCTAGCCTGCATGTGTATAAGCAGGCAGAGCACCATATTTATAATAAATAAATAAATAAATAAATAAATATTTTTTAAGAAGACAAGGTATCCATGACGAATATCATATATATGTATATATATATGTATATACACACACACACACATATTAGATGAATATCTCATACATATGGTTCTTTCTAGAGTTGGATTCTCAGCTCCAGGGGTGCTGAAACTATCTTATTGGATCTGTGAGAGTCCCTGAAGGAAAGAATTCTTTCCCTGTGCTGCCATGGTTAAACTGTGGCCTAAAACAGTAGGCACTGCACCTACGGCCACCCGCAGTTCTGAAGGCCAGATGTGTGAAGCAGGTGTCCCATGGACGCACCATCCAGAGGTCCTGGGAGGATGCTGCCTTCTTTCCCACAGGCTGTGTCAGAGGCACCGTCTACGTTTCTCTTAGGCCACCTGACGTTAGATTGAGGGACCCTCTCACAATCAAGGATCATGTCATCTAGGCACCCTGGACTTAGTTACATCCACTTTTTTGGCAAATGTGATCACGTTTCCTTGTTCTGTCTTTGGGGAAGATCACCGCTCCACCCCCTGCTGGAGTCTGTGATGCCATAGCCTTGCTTTGTGTTTGTGATGCTGAGACAAATGCCACTCAGTGACACTGGGACACCACACACACCCCGCCCCTGTGCAGCAGGACATATGCCACTCAGTGACACTGGCACACACGTGCACGCGCGCACACACACACACACACACACACACACACATCCATGCAGCAGGACACATGCCACTCAATGACACTGAGACCCCCCACCACATGCAGCAGGATCTCATACATATCACTTAGTACAGGCTAGACCTCCCAGATGCATCAGAATCTACATTCGTATTACTTAGTAGAGGCTAGACCTTGTTCCGTGTTGTGTCTTGCTGACTCAAAAGAACCCCATTCCACAGAAAAAGAAAAGACTCTCTGGAGAAGCTCTGCACTATGCAGCCCCACTCTGGCCCTATTGCCCTCTTGAGATCCCTCTGTTTTCTGGTATCCAGAACATATACGAGTCCGTGCAGATGTGCGAGGACAGATGTGTGGGGACTGGACTCGGGGGCCCTGATGGGGTAGAGAAGGAGTCTGGGGACTAGCTAGAGAGAAAGACACATTCAAGGTCATTGCATAAACTGGGGGTGTTGCTGGGAGTGCCGAGGGTTCTCACAGGGAGGAGGCCTGAGGAGGACCACTCCAAGGAAGACTAACATCATCCAGAGAACATGACCAAGGAGAGATGCTCAGGGTAAGAGCAGGATCACAGAGGCAGAGCAGGAGTGGGCAGGGCACACCCGGTCCCTAGCATGGTTCAGGAACTGATGGGGGATGAAACTGAGAGGTAGATTTTTAACTGGATTTTCAGGCTACCGGAGGCTGCCCAGGGTTTTGGCAGGGACTATCCCAGTTACTTTGGTTTTGTGTTTGTTCACTGGGTTTCGTTTTTTCCTTTTCTTTTCTTTCTTTCTTTTCTATTTTTTTAATTTTTGGGGGACAGGGTCTCTCTGTGTAGCCTTGACTGTCCTGGACTTGATTTGGAGAACAGGCTGGCCTCGAACTCAGAGTGATCCACCTGCCTCTGCCTCCTGAATGCTGGGATCACAGGCGTGCACCACCACACCCGGCCCACCCTCGTTGGGTTTCTTAACATGTATTTATTTGTGAGTCAGGCGTGGTGGCGCACACCTTTAATTCCAGCACTGGAAAGGCAGAGGCAGGAGGATCGCTGTGAGTTCGAGGCCAGCTTGGTCTATAAAGAGAGTCCAGGACAACCAAGACTACACAGGGAAACCTGTCTCAAAAAACAAAAACAAAAAAGCAAAACAAAACAAAAAAAACAGACAAACCAACCAAAAAACATGTATTTATTTGTTTGTGCAAGTAGACATTGCAGTTGGGTGACAACAGTCAGGAAGCAGGGTCAAGCTCAGATCCTCACGCTTGGCAGCAAGTGAAGTCCTCGAGTGTCTCTACAGGGACCCAGCAAGGCGAGGCGGCAGCCTAGAGTTCAGCTCCAATCTCTTGCGTGGCAGGTGTGAGATGAAGCTGTGATTTGGGGTAGAAGGAGCTGTGCTTTATGGACTCTACTCCTGTTCCCTTGAGGATAATACCCTTAGGCCACAGTTAAAGGGTCTGGTGCATGGACAGGGAAGATTCTCTGACAGAATCCAGTGTAAGATCACCCTTCTTGTGGGCAGGGCAGGGCCTGGGGGGGGGGGAGGGCCTGGGGGGGAGGGGGGGGACTGGGGGTGGGGGGCTGTGGGGAGAGCAGGGCCTGGTGGTTGGGGGGGCTGTGTGGAGGGCAGGGCCAGGGGGGTGGGGGGCCAGGGCCTTGGGGGAGGGGAGGGCCTGTGAGGACGCCTGTTGGAGGAGGCACTTGCTAAAGGACCTTAGAGGAGGAGGTTAGGTCACTGCTCCCCAGATGGTGTCCAAGGAATGTGGTCCTGGAAGGGCTGCTGGAGAAGACATGCCATACAGGCCTTTCCCATCCAGCTGTCCAGAAAGCTCTGAGAAGCCCCACAATAAAGACTTCCTGTTTTGTTTTGTTTTGTTTTGTTTAATCTGTTATTGCCCAAACTTTTTTTTAAAATACAAAACCTTGTTTTTCTTCGACAGATGTCCTTGTTGGTAGAGGACAGCAGAGCTGTCTTGGGCCAATGCTTCTACAGAGGAAAGCACACCAGAGCAGAGAGAGAGGGCTGAGCAGCAGGGTCTCTGCAAGAACACCCACCAGGCCTTGGGCCCTCTGCCTCCTCGCTCCTACTCCTTACCAGCTGCAGGGACTACAGGCCTCTCCGTGAGAGGGTCCTGTGCTCCCCAGCCGGTTTCTGGTGCCTGGCATGAAATGACTACCTGCAGAAAAGTCTGGACTGAAGCCTGCCTCTCCCACAGAGGCAGTGTGGAATTAAGCCCCTGAGTGCCTATGAGGTGAGCACAAGGTAGGAAACTTGAAAGCCGTGCTTGCCAGTAAGGAACAATGTTTTACACACATTATATATCAAAGGGTCTGACACCCACTCCCCCCTCCTCCCCCCCGCCCCGCCCCAACCCCAACACACACCTACCAGCTGGCCCTGGGCCTAAAACTTAGCTGTTAGTCACGCGCTTGCCTCAGAGCACTGAAGGCCCCAGTGGAAATGTGGATGTGTGGCCTCCAGTGTCACCCGGCCTCCCATCAGTATCAGTCATCATCACGGGGTGACTCACTCACCAAATTAATCCCGTCAGAAACTAGTCTATACGCAAGGATCGGAACCAGAAGGGAGTCTGGAGCGTGGGGTCAGGCTATTGGGTGCCGGGAGCCTCGGTGAGCATGGCATTACCCACTATACTGCCACCACCCTCAGTTGTGCCCTATCACCTCCTCAGAGGACACTGGGATTGGAGGCTTAGCGAGGGCCACACAGCTGTCAAGTGGCTAATAATGAGCTCTGCTCTGAGAGGCTGAACTGTAGCAGAAACCCATAAGACAAGCCTTCCCGCCAAGGCCTCTACTTACAGGATGCTTCCCCGGAAACACGTGCTCTCACCCTGATTTAAGAGGCAAGTGCCAGTTGGCTAGCCACTCTATCTCTCCCCTAAGCCCACCTGAAGGTGCCATGGGGCCAGTAAATGGGGAAACCGAGGCTTTTCCTCTTAGGTCAGGTTTGTTTGGTTTTTCAAGACAGGACTTTTCTGTGTAACAGAGCCTTGGCTGTCCTGGACTCTCTCTCTGTAGACCAGGCTGGCCTCAAACTCACAGAGATCCTTCTGCCTCTGCCTCCCGAGCGCCACCACCGCCTGGCTCGTAGGCCACCTTGTCTGTTTGTGGCCTAGCCGGTCATTCTTCATGCAGCTGGAAGAGGTGCCCCTAAGGGCAGGGTCCGGTGTGCAGCCAGCACTGCGAACATTATACAAAATCATAGGCATGGATTCAACTGATAAAGGATGTAAACGGATGCTGTGAAGGTCATTTCAAAGTCAGCGGTGATCAAAGTCTGGAACCCAGGGTACCATCCCCACCTTTACCCCCAGGCCAGGGCTTTTCCAGGCTGTGTCTCCAGGGGTGGGGGTGGGGGATGGAGAAAGTCCTCAGTTTCCCACACATACCCCTATAACTGTCCTAAGCAAGGAACAGCTACTCCACGGACCCCACTCACAGGCCAACCCCTCTCAGGTAAGTATTTCCAGGCACAGCCAAGGGCTCAGCCTACTTTTTCTGCAGAAAGTCAGATCCCAGCTATTACAGGCCTTGTGGGCTGTCACAGCCTCTGCCACCACCATCCATCTCTGGTATAGCCCCCAAGTACAGAGATATGTAAATTAACGGGCCTGGCTGTGTTTCAATAAAGTTTTATTTGCAAAAAGCAGAAGAAGACGAAACAAAAATAGGCAGGTGGGTGAATTGAACATATCAGAATTCAGGATGCTCAGCTCCACTGAGATGTACTTTACATGCAACCCTGGGCTGGCGGGACACGGCTGACACACCTCTGGGTGTACACTGGGCTGGCTTGGAAATCCAAGGGAAAGGAAAGGAGCAGCCATTGTTGAGGTATGCGAGTATGTAGGTGACACGAGGTGTGTTTTCTGTGTGATATCCTCTTTGCCCTCCCAGTAGGCCTACGAATTGAACAGCTGCCACAAATTTTACACTCGAGGAATTGGGAACTCAAAAGAAATATGAGAACTCCTGGCCCCCAGAGCCAGTCAGGGACAGAGACTAAACCAGGACAGTTGGGCTCCAAAGCCCGGGCCAGCTCACACCAGCCTCACGTTATGATCTGACAGCCAAAGTTCAGATCGCAAAGCCAGGCTGCCTCTCTAGAGTCCCGGCAACGAGGAAGCCTGCTCCTGCAGATCCCAGGGGGCCACCTCAATTCTATGTGTGAAGGTGACTGTAGGTGACTTCTGTAATTACCCTGAGTATGCATGTATGCACAAGCACGAGAGCAGATCCAAAGCCAAAGAACCAAACCATGGCATTTGGACTCAGGGTCTGGATCACATCTCAGGTGTCGCCATGACAGGGGAGCAGATTAGACAGGGCAAGATGTCAAGAGTTAGCTGGTGGGTGGGCGACACCGTCTGGAATAGGAGAGAGATGACTCCTGACAGGTAAGGGCTGCCCAGCGTATTGTGGCGTATGTTCAGGCAGCATCGCAGCACCGGCCTTGACCCCATGAGAAGCCGGGATCTCCCAGCAGTGGTGTGTGCCAGCCAAAAATATCTCCTCAGTGCCAAGCATCCTGGTGAGGGATGAGAATTTCTGATTTTGCCTGTTCTGGGTTTGAGGGTTGCCCTCCCTGTTCCAAAGGCCTCAGGACTGCCCGGGCATTCCCCGAGAACCTTCTGCTATCCAGAATGTAACAGCAGTATTGGGAAACCCCAAACACAGAATTAAGGGGTTGACACTGCCAAGCCATGAGCAGAACAGAGTCCCGTGGGCATGTATAGAATGATGCTGAAGGGAAAAGCTCCCAGAACCTGTCTGCTTCAGACAGACTCCGGGTTCACTCGGGCTTGTTCCGCTGAACACAAAGCCGGCTCGCGCGGGGGGGGGGGGGGGGGGTGTGTGGCGGGGGGGGGGGTGTGTGGCGGGGGGGGGGGGCGGGAGGGTGCCCTCAAGTCTATCTTTTCTTCCTTTTTCAGCCCACCCACCTCTGCACCCCCAACAGGTATTGGAGTGGACTCCTGCAGGTCCGTTAGAGAGAGCCAGGGCCCTCAGGCTGCTATGGGGAGAGGGGCACCGGGCGTATGCATCCTGCCATGTGGGTGGCTGACTTCTTTGCGTCAGGCTGGTCTGGTGGAGACAATGACCTCACCTGCTTGGAAGAGCCCTGGACCGCTGCTGAGATCTGGGATGGGGAGGGGTCTCAAGGCCCAGACGGAGAGGAGCTGGGGGCTGAGAACGCCCCTCCCCCGGGCCTGGCCGAGGCCCAGCATGGCTGCCTGTGGTCTGGCCCCAAAGCAGGGGACAGACCTCCTCTGTGGCTGGCACCCGCTCAGCAGCCTCTTCCCAGCCACGCTAGGAGAAACGGAGAAGGGCTGATGTGGGCCTGACCTCATAACCGGGGGCCCCCTCCATCAGCGGCTGTCTCCTTCTGCCTGGTCTTCTCTGCTTCCAGGAAGCTGGGCCTCCCCATACTGGAGCAGGGAGTCAGCAAAGCTTTCTTTGATGGAACGGGAGACACCCTGATCAATTCATCTTCTACGCCATGTGAGAGCCAGGCTTTGCCTTCTAAAGTTTCTATGGCAGTGTGGGTGTAAGGATTCCCAACATTAATGACCCCTGAGGAGGATAGGGCACTGGCATGCAGGTGCTCCCTGGCTGTCTGGGGACCTCATTACAGCTACTTCTCTAGGAGCCTGTGGCCCCTGGAATTCAAAGAACAGAAGCCACGTGTTCCTCAGTTCCTGACATCTGGAATGAACAGAGCCCTTGATAGTCCCCTCAAAGTGCAGATTGCAAAGGGGCTGCTTTTGCCACTGTGAAGGGATCGCCATGCAGCCAGGCTGAGAAATTTCCCTAACCTTTTAGGATCCCCGGATCAGTACAACCCCCAAGTTCGTGGCTTCCACTCTGAAAATAATTTCAGGACTAGCTATTCTACAAAGCCAAGTTAGAGGCCTTACTAAAGTTTGTAATATAAGTTTAAGCAGTTGGGTATTTAGGAAAGAACAGCCCAGAAGAGAGACGTGTCCAAGCATAGGCATGGCTCCTCGAAGGAGAATAAGCAGTTAAGGCCTTAGTGTTAGCCATGGCAGGCCCTGTCCCTGAAAATGGTTTTCAGCTGAGAGGGAGGATAGTTTTAACAGTTGTTAATTGTGTTGCAATCTGTCTCCTCTACTCAGCCCGATGCGGAACCGGGGGCCGGCTCGTGCCATCTCCCTCTGCCTCACTCCCAGCTTTCTCTGCCTTTTTCCAAGACCTGGTCTATCTGGATGGGTTTTTTGTTGTTGTTGTTGTTTGTTTGTTTTTTTATTTTTGTTGTTGTTTTTAGGAGGGCTTGTGACTGAGGATTGAACCAAGAATTGTATACATGTTAGTAAATTTCTCCGCCACTGGACTATCTCCCTCTTTCTTTTTGATTTGAGACTGGCTAGCCTTGAAAGTCACTCTAGCTCAGCTAAGTCTTGGACTTGGTGATCCTCCTGCCTCAGCCTCCTCAACAGGTGTTGTTACAGGTTCATGCCCCCAGGCCCAGCAAGATTCTACACATGTAAGCTCTCACAAGTGTGGATGATGCTGTTCGGTGTGTCCCTCGTTTTACACTGAGAGCAGGCTCGGATACCTAGCCCAGGCCCCAGATAGTGACGGTGTGGTTGCTATGACCCGGGCGAAGAGCCCACACACATATTCTACATGCATTTGGTACTCCATGAGCAGCAAGTCCTCGTGACACAAGAGCCTGCGAAAGGGAAGTTGGACAGATCCCACAGCCCTGGAAAAAAGCACACCAAAGAGCTGACCCTTACCCAGAAGAACCTGCTCTTTCGGAGTCGTAGAGCACTCTGGGAGAACAGCCTTGAGGACTCAGAATCTTGCACATGGCAAAAGAAAGCAGGTACTCTAGACAAAGAGCAGAGCCAAAAACACAGCTAGGCATCGAGTGGTGGAGGTTGTAGCGCTGAGCAGGTTTCCAAAGCTCTGCTGGGGCTGAGGGGAGCTGTGGAGGAGCCTGCGAGCCCAAAAGGTTAAGGTAGAGATGCTAGGCAGCAACAGCAGCTTGTTGAACAGGCCCAGGGCCCTTGTGCCTCGGGACCCTGTCCACACACATGAAATCAGCCTTGAGGTGGGGATTAGATTGTGACTGACAAGAAATGGGCCTTATCCTGTTGGGCATCTTGTGCTGAGACTTTAAAACTTTTGAGGTGAGATGGCTTGATGAGGCTGAAAGCCTTGAGGCAAGCAGATGAAGACCGTTGAAGGTTGTTGCTACAACACAAGAAGGAGGTGACAGGACTGTGGCAGAGACACAGTGGGGGGGGGGTGTGGAGATGACCTCAGGCCACCTAGGGTCTGATCTGAAGAGCTTTGATGTAGAGATGGAAAGATCTGGGTCTACTAGGGCCAGGTTAATCCACTTTCCGTTGCTATAAAAAAATGCCTGAGACCACTTGAAAGGAATTGTTCCCTGACTCAGCCTGGGAGGTCTGAGATTATGGCCCACGACCTGCCATATGTGGTAAGGCAGGACTGGGTGCTAGAGCAAGAGGCTGGGAAGGGCTGAGTTCCCACAATCCCCAGCACAGCAAGCTCCTAGTAACCCCAGGCCCGCCACTAGGCCCACTTTCTTATTTTTAAAAGTTTATCTTATTTTATGTGTATGAGTGCTTTCCCCACATGTGTGCCTAGACTATATGGCTGTGAGTTGTCATGTGGGTGCTAAGAATCATATTTGGGTCCTCTGCAAGGACAAGTGCTTTCAACTGTCAAGCCATCTCTCCAGCTTCCTAGACGCTGTTTCTTTAAAGTGTCATCACTTCCTGGCGGTCCAACCTTCAGAGAACACTTACCCAAACCATGGCAGTGTCTTGGGGTTGTCCTTTGTATCGCCACTAGCTACGTGGCTTCAGTCAACAAAACTCTCTTCCCCTGCTCTCTGGAAACCACAGGTGTAAAAGTAAGATGTTGGCAGGACCACGCTGCTAGAAAGCCTCTAGGGGAGGACCCTTCCTGGCCCCTTCTAGATTCCAGTGGCCCCAGGCAGCCCTTGGCTTGCCACAGTATCTCCCAGTCAGCCTACCATGGCCATGCCCCCTGCCTTGCCTTTGCATGTCTCTTAGAATCCAGGCTGACTGGATAATCCAAGATGTCTCGTGTTGAGATCCTCAATACCGGACAACTGCAGAAAGATGCTCCCCAGAGTTGGAGTCACAGGCTCTGGGCCCTTAGCACAAGCCCTACCTTTGTGGGCAGGAAAGGGCAGAATTCACAGATGCTCCGGATAGAGACCAGAATAAGGAGATCAAGTGGAAGGGATTTGGGGCTCTGAACCCGTGGGCTGTCCACACCTGGACCCTGGCCTGTGACTCATTTTTCCCTGTCAAAGTCAAAGATCATCCTTTCTGGGGACCCGGGAAGAGTTCCAGCTGGTCTGCTCAGCCCGGAAGCACAGGGTTTCAGAGGGGCCAGGAGAAGAGAGAGCTGCTGACAGGTAGAACCCTTCTGGGCTTTGATTCATTGACCGTCTGGGCAGGAGCTGGCCAGGCTGCTAAGAATGACAAAAATGCCTCGCGAATATTTTCCTCTCAGCCAGCGGTTTCACTGAGTGTCAGTACAGTGGAGAGAGGCTGTCTGCTCTGCCTGCTGAACCCCGGCTTGGTCCCCATCTGTGGTCCGTCTGCGGCTCTCCCTCTCCTCTTCACATACACCCGCCCACGGTCCCTGAGGCTGGATGGAGTGGGCAGGGCTGGACCACGTCCTCATAATTGAAATATTTGGCGCTTGGGGTGACGCCAGACTTCTCCCAAGTCAAAGGGACGGATTCAAGCTGGGCTTCTGTCACTGCAGGAAGCCCCCGGAAGCTGCCAGGATGCCAAAGCCAGTGGCCAAAGACTTTCCGTCAGAGTCCCAGAGGACTCAAGCAGCCTTGGAATGAAGTGAGGGCAGACACTCAAGGCCACAAGCCCCAGATCTGTGCCCCCGTCCCCTTTCTTGTCTCTTTCTCAGCCTCCCTCAGAACGCCCTGGCTGCTGGCCTCTGCCCATCACAGAACCTTCTGGAGAAGGGCCCTTCTGCCTGCTCTATGGGTTTGTTACAGAGCTGTATCAGCACAAGAACCAGAGTTTGGAGAACCAGACCCCAGGGAAATGCAGGATGCAGCAACGCACACCTGTGATCCTAGTGAGGGAAGGCAGAGGAAGATTCCAGAGGCTTGCTGGCCAGCCAGTCCAACGTAATTGCAAGCTCCAGTTTCTTTTTTCTATTGTTTTTGTTGGTGGTGGTTTTTTCAAGACAGGGTTTCTCTGTGTAACCCTGGCTGTCCTGGACTCCCTTTGTAGACCAGGCTGGGCTCAAACTCACAGAGATCCTCCTGCCTCTGCCTCTGCCAGTGCTGGGATTAAAGGCGTGCGCCACCGCCGCCCGACTGTGCGAGCTTCAGTTTCAATGAGAGACCCTGTCTCAAAAAATAAGAAGAGCAACAAAGGGAAGCCTTTGTTATGATGCTCTGCCTGGGCGCACGCATGTGCACGTGCGCGTGCACACACACACACACACATACACACACACACACACACACACACATACACATATGCATACACACACCGCACAGATAAACAAAAGGGTTCTGAAAGTGGGGCAAGCTGGGCACTAGTGGCCCACGCCTTTAATCCCAGCACTTGGGAGGCAGAGGCAGGTGGATCTCTGAGTTTGAAGCCAGCCTGGTCTACAGAGTGAATTTCAAGGGCAGCCAGGACTACAGGAGAATCCCTGTCTCCAAAAAAACACTCCCCCGCCCCCATCCCCTCAAGAGAAAAAGAAAAAAAGAAAATGGGACCCAGTGGTGCCTCCCTGTGCTCTCAAGAGGCTGAAGCAGGGGGGTTCTGAGTTTGAGGCTAGCCAGGGGCACATAATGAATCCCTGTGTCTTTCCTCCCTCCCCCTAAAGAGCTCTTAAACCCTGAGAGCAAATGGAGGCCTCTGAGACACATTTAGAACTCCAAAGGCTCCCCTTAGAGGAGGGACTTCCATCCTACTGCATGCCTGTCACCCTGTAGAGTCCCCATGGGGTTGCTCTGGGCCTCAGCATTTGCACAGCCCTCCCGGGATCTGAGGTGTTGCCAGAAGTAGGGGCCCAGCATGCAGGTCAATACCCACTTCCACCCTCCAGGGTTTCTAGGGGGAAAATTCCCCTTGGAACGTAGTCCCACTCCCAGGCTCTGCTTACCTCAGGCCTCCTCCTTTCTAGTTGTGAGAATCACGCAGCAAGATCACATTTTCCCCCACCAGGACTCTTTGAGGTCCAGCTGTGGTGATGGCCGTGTGGCCCATTACACTCCATTCCCGTCCCCCCACCCCCATCCCATGGCCTTAGTCTTCTCATTCAGTTTCTATCTTGTATCTACTCTGTCCTGACTCTCTATGCTATCGGTGGCTTTTTCTTTTTCTTTTTTGGTGCTTTCTATTGTGAACTGTTGGTAGCTGCTGCTGAGAACAAAGAAGACCGTGTAATCAGGAGATAAACACACCGGGTGGCTCCATTATGCCAATCACATTCACGTTGCCGAAAACAGGGTGGTTTGGGCAATAAATGCAGTCTCCTGATGCATTATCTTCAAAACCGGGCTGCTTTCAACTCAGGAAATTCTCTTTCTTCTTGCGTTCACACTTGAGCCCCTTAGGTAAAAAGCCTGGTACAAAGAGGCCCTTATCAGTTGTGACCGCAGTTTGCTGTGGCCAGGTGCAGATGATGGCCAGAAACAGAAGAGGACAGAAGACCAAATGATGAGCTCTCTGTACACTACTAAGCCCATGGGCCTGTGGACTATCTGTTAGCAAGCGTCTTCTTAGATCAAGCTCCTTTGTCCTCTTGAATTCCTGGGGACCCAAATGGGATCCCATGGGTCCCACCACGCCACCATGCACCTCAGAGCATGAGGCCTTTGTGACCTGGGTCTGTGGATCCGGTCTCAGTTGCCATCAGTGCAACAATTGCTGGGAGCCTGGTCTCTCCACTTTGTCCCCAACACCCTGCCCTGACTTTGGACTCAGAGCTATCCAAACCTTATCGAACCTTATCCATCTACATGCATCAGGCCTCACTGAAAAGCAGGCAGCTGGGGTGTGACACTCACCCATCTTTATGTCCCTGCTATCCTTGGCCAGGCAGGCCAAGCCTGGAGAGGCCTGTATCTCACCTGATAACTCTGTCTACACACCTGCCAGCTCCCTCAGGCGCTGCTTTAGGTAAGGGCGGGCAGCTGTCATCACTGACCCATCTCTCCCAAGTTCACAGATACAGAGATAATATGGTCATGGAGAGAGGCGAGGACCCCAGCCAGCCTTTCCCAGCACAGCAGGCCATCCACACTACTTCCTCCTATCACAAAGTTGTTTGCCACTGTCCTCTCAGAGTGACCCAATAGCCAATTAATAGTTCATTGTTCTATCAGGCCAGGGCCTTTCCCCAGAGGGCAGGCAGGTGGTGGATACAACCCAAGAACCAAAGACCTGGGTGAGAAAACCAGTGCCAGAGGCCATCTTAGGTCCACATCCCTGAAGCTCCTGCCTGTGCCTTTGAAAAATCTTCAACCCGCTTTTCCCTGAACCATAGATAAGGATTAAGGATGGATAAGGGCCTGCTTGGGTGGGGCTGTGTGCATCTGTGTGCAGGAAGAAAGGACACTTGGGACTTCCCGAAAGGGGACTATGCAGAACCTCTCCCTGCTGCTGGTTGCCAAGGTGCTGCGTTGGTGTGGCGATCTCAGGAGGGTCAGGGTGACTACTTCTCACTTCACATGCCCACAGGTGCCTGAGGGTCTGGCTGGTTTCTACTGGGACAAGCCGCTGGGATTCCCAGTGAAGCTCCCCCCCACCCACCACCCACCCCCGCTAAACAATACTAGAGAAATGGGAGGCGGTCAATCCTATCCCAATACAGAGGAGAAAACGGGACGCCCGGCTGAAGGTCTCAGCCGGCTCTGGAGGTTTGTAGCCTCCTGCTGCCAGTATCTCTCCAGAAGGGTTAGCCACTGCCTCCAGCCCGAGCTTCCAGGCAACGGTACACATTCATCCTCCAATTCATAGACACAGAAACCATGGCCTGCCCTCCAGAATGGCTCTCCCAGGGGAGCCCCAGACTCAAACCCCTGAGCAAAGCTCATGAGCTAATTAGGGGACCCACCAGACACACTTGCCTATGGCTACTAAGTTTGAACCTTACTTGTTCCCCCAAGGAACAGAGGAGAAAGTGTCCCTTAGTGGGAAGGAGTGAGGTGACAGCAGTGCTCCTGGGGAGCCACTGTACCCCCCCCCCAAGAAGCCTTGCGGGAAAGCTGCTGTGGCTTAGCCCAGCTAGTGCACACTGTCTCATGTGGTTCTGACAGGACCTGTCTCCTTCATATAGGTCTTTTGGGCTCATGCTCACTATATCCACCCCCCTAGGTGCCAGAGACCCAGATAGCTGGCACCCCCAAATCCCTGAAATTCCATGAAAAGGAAGAACATGAGGCTCGGAGCTGAGTAAGCCCACGCCCATCGGGCTGGGGACTAGCTGCACCTCTCGCTGGGAGGGGTGTCTCAACATTTTAGGTTACTCTCATGTAGTTCCATCTCTCTGGGTTTCAGTTTCCTCCTCAGCTAAGTGGGAGCTGGGCTGTTGTGAAATGACACACTAGCACCCGCGGGAGTAAGCTCATATTCTGGACACCACTTATCTTGTTTTTTCCTGGGCCCAAATCCCACCCACCTGCCCCTGCCCATGCTGGTATCCTGGCCCAACGGAGGAAACCTTGTCTCCCCAGCCTTCTATCCCTTGTCCAGACAGGCCCCGACAGGCTGCCCCTTCAAGCCCTCCCCATATCAATACACTCCAGAAGTCTTGACAAGAGTGGGTTCTTTATTATTTCATTTTTTTTCTCTTAAAAAAAGGTACTCCTTCAGTATAAAAAATAAATATTTTAAATACGACATTGAATAAATAAAAATAATCTGTCAGTATGAAACATTCCCACAGGGTACATTCATCAAAGAGGAATTTGTCACCCAAAAGGCCAAGTCCCTTCCAATGGAAAGGAAAGGCAGAAACATCGGAGGCCCCAGGGCCTGAACCAGCAGTGCAGAGAGCCTGGGCTGGGGCTGCAGAACCAGCCGCATGTGGACAGCCACACCGTTGCACTTCTGAAGCTACTACCACGCAAGATCCTGGAGTCCTGGCCCACATGCCATGTCTGCTCCAGAGAGGCAGCATAGCAGAGCCAGTTGGCTTGAGTCAGGATTAAGGACTCAGAAATAGACAAGGACATGGAAGACAGACCGGTAAACTGTCAGTGCTTTCAGGTTTGAAGTTTTAAATAATAAATAAAAAAGGCCCCCAGGCTTCTCTCTTAATAAACTGCAAAATGCCCTATCCCTCCTCCTCTGGCCCAGACACATTACCCATCATGCTAGGTGGGAGTCAAGGTGCGCAACTGCCTTCCCCTTAATGCTTGTTTGCCCAAAGGCGCCATGATTCTGGGATGCTGTGCATCATGGCTCTGAACTGTTGGAGTCAGATGTAGGCAGGGGGTTGCATTGTGGAGCCAGGGGCTGTGCACAGAGAAAGAGTCCATTAGTCCCTGAGCCTTCAAAGCTGCCAAGGTGGGCGGAGCCCAGGGGGGCTCCATGTCCATCGGGATGTAAGTGGCAAGACCCAGCAGGGCCCAGGCTGTGGGACTACTTGGCTTTTAGGCAAGTTGCCTCTCAGTTTGGAGAAGGACACAGCCAGTCCTGAGCCTCTGGGCCTGAGGCAGCAGCAGGAGCATGGTGGCACAGTGTGTTAGCGACACTGTGCCACACGCTAGTCTCCTTTCCTACCCAAAGCCTGTTCACCTGCTGTCCAGGTAAAGTGCTTAGAGATTGATAGAGAACGGTGAAAAAAAAAAAAATGCATAAAGCAGAATCCCAGAGCTGAACTGCCAAGGACCGCCCTGCTCCGAAGCTGAGAGGCAGCTAATGCTGCCCCGGCTTGGCTGCCTTCCTCCCTACCCCGCTCCCAGATCGAGGGCGTTCCTCTGCTTGCCTGGCCGCAGCACAAAGGAGATCAGATCGGATTCCCGGCCTGGGAGCCCAGACATGGGCGGGAGCGGGAAGGCAGCGATGAAGCAAGGACCACAGCTTCCTGGTCTGCGTCCCAGTCGTCTCAGGCCTTGCTCTCCCCTTCTCATGGGGTACTGGGCAGCCGTTCAGGCCCAGTTCAGGGCCTGCACTGCCTCAACTTCCTGCGTTCACCCTCTGTGGGTGTTCAGGCCACCCGAGGAGCTTCTATGCTGAGTGGAAGCATACTGGTCAGGATGTCTCAGTGATCTTCAGCTGCTCTTTGAGGAAGACGGAATCAACTTGGCCCAAAGTTCCAGAGCCATTCATTATGAATGGTGCAACGCAGACCAGGAATCCAGGGGGCGCCAGAGAGCACAGCGGAACAAAACAACAACAACAAACCGCTCCACTCCCTCGGAGACCAGAAATGGAGGGGGCGAGGGGGTAGTTTAACCCAATCACTCCATATACTGGCCCAGCTCCTTCTGGGAGACCCTGATACCCTCAAAGCGAGTCACAGTGGGAGACAGGAGAGCTAGCCAGCTCTTCTGATCTTGACCCGTCTCTAGGCTTTACCCATGAGCTGTACCTGTTAACATCATCCGCTCTTGAGGCCTTGGCTCCCGTGTAAGGAGCCTTGTACTATTTCGGGGAATTAACTTTGCCATTTAAAGCACCAATAAGTTAACATAAATAGGACATAGTAATAAATAGACAGCAGCAGTGAATCAGACACAGCACTCTGGGTCTCTAGATTCCTGAGACCCTGACCTCAAGTTCTGCTTCTCCGAGCTCTACGGACCCAAGACAGCCCTCTGGTCCCCCTCAAGTACCTTTGTGTGACCTCCAGGGCCTCAGACATGACCTTCGACTCTATGCTACCTGTCTGTTTGCTCAGGACCACCTGTTCTCAGGGCTTGAGATGAACAGATGAAATCTGCAGTCTGCTACCACCCCAGCAACGGCTGCCTCGTTTCCTCCCTGGCTCCCGGATGGCTACAGAGCCTTCCCTGGGAGAGTTCTGGGAACAACCTCACCTGCCTTTGCAACCTGCCTCTTCCCACCTGTGCACACCCGGCCTCTAGGGCCAGCTGGCAGCCCCCAACCATTGCCAGGCTGGGGGGTGGGGGTGGTGGAGAACTGTCAAGCAGAGAACGACCCCGTCAGGCTTTGACAAACTCATGCCCTTCCGGTGTCTTCCTTTCCATACCTGAAGACAGTCTTTCTGCTTCCCCAAGGGCCTGAACACTAGCGACCTTCTAGAATCTTCCACCTGACAATCCCTAAGCCTGAATGAACTCTCTAATCAAACTGAAGAAAAGATACATTCCACCCCCAGGGTGTCCTTCCGGATCCCAGTCCCCCTGGCCTGCCCGCATCCCAACCAAGCCTTCTGAAGTCTCTCTAAGGGACAGCAAAGGCCCAGATGGCAGTCACTCTGCAGGGGGCCAGGAGACTCCCTAGACCTTTGCTGTCTGCTGAAGAGAACTGCAGCAGCTTGTTCACACACCAGGTGAGCAAAGGGCTGAGTGAGGTAGTGGGACAGAAATCGCACCCACACGTCACCCCCTCAGTCCCAACACCCTTGTTGCCATTTCTAGCTGGTGCTGAGCTGTCTGGAGGCCCTGCCTGTGGAAGTTTCCATCACAGCCCAACCCAGAGTGTAGTGAGTGGCTGGAGATCCCTGGGGTCTGCCAGCAGCCCCCTCTTTTGCATTTAACAATGCCCTGAATCCTGGCACATTTTGAGAACCCCCCTCCCCACACTGGATCCCACTACAGAGATCCCTCGGTCCATGGCACACTCAAGACCTCCTGTCTAGAAAGCCTTGGCTACCGCGCCAATCACTTCCTTGTACGTCCCCAAGAGCTGGCAGCCAAACTTTTTCTTTTGGAAGTCCAGTTTGTTGGAGGTGTCGGGAGGATACGTCACATCCACGCGGCCCACGTGGTACTTGTTGCACAGGCGGCACAGCACGTTGTTGAGGAGCCCCCTCATAATGTCGATAGTAGCGTTGATCTTGCCCTGGATGCTCTGGGAATTGGGGTTCAGGTCCTTCTGATCCCGGGTGACATTGCCCATGGAGGTACTAAGGTACGCAACCATCCGATACAGCTCCACCAACTTGCTCTTCTCTGTCCCATTGGCGTGGAAAAGCGGGAAATCTGTCGTGTTGGCTGCGCACAGCTTGTCTGGGTGCTTGATAAATGGGTCCCCTTGGGTGGTGTACTGACCAACGGAAGGGAGAGGACACGGAAATCAGGATGAATGTCCCAGCCTGCCACGGTTCCTCAGGGACAGGCTCTTTCAACCTCGGTTTCCCCACCTGAGACTCGGGGCTCAACTTAACGCCCCTGTAGGCAACTAGCATCATGAGTCAGCAGTTATAAGGAGCATGAGCTCACTCAACAAGGTCACTGTGACATATACGGAGAGGAAATGTGGCATTTCACAGGTGTCACTACCTCAGCCAGAACACCACACACACTTGCACTTTCGGTCACCTCAGCTTCTTCCTGGGTACCCCACTATTTTCAATGACACCTCCCTCCCTGTCCACTCACTGTGCAGCCTCTTCTTTTAGCCCCCTGAACTATGCCACAAGGCTCTCAGGCCAGCTTCCCCTGCTCCCCTGCCTCACTGGCGGAGACCTTAAAAGAGTGACTGCTAGTCTCTGAGCCTAGGCTGTGGGTGTGGGGAGGAATCTATGGGTGCATGGCTTTGCTTGAACCAAACCCCTTCCCCCACAGTGCTCTTCCAGCTCCTAAGGGCTCCCCTCCAGCCCTCCCTCCCTCTCCCCCCCCCCCCACCCTGTTCCTCAGTACCACCCCCCCCCCAGGACAGTAACTTACATAGCAAATAAGGAGGGCGTTGGCACTGCCGTTGAGCTGTGCCAGTTGACTCTTGACCTGGTTCATGAGGTTGCCATGACATGGGTGGCGGGTGGCACAGGTGGCATTAACAGGGGTGATGGGAAGGGGGCTTCCTGCCCCGTGTCTCCAGTGCAGAACCAGCAGTAAAGGAAGAAGCCCTGGGGAGAGACAAGACTAATAAATGGAAAAGGCAGGGGGCCTGGGTGAGGCTCAGAGCACATTTGGGGGGGCCGCCCATCCCGCCTCCCTTCACTCTCCATCTGCCTGTCCTTTTACTGCTCCGCTGCTGTCCCTCCCTCCCCCCCCCCGTGGGGGGCCCCCACCCATTCTCTGTGCTTTCTCTTTCCCTGCCCCTGGCCTTGGTTTTCCCACCTGTGCCATTGGATTGAGTGGAGAAGAGAGGAGAAGAGCGAGAGCCACGTGCCATCTAGAAACTGGGCCCAGAGCACCACTCAACCGTCTAGCTCTGTCCCTCCTGGTACCCTGTCTTTCCCACTCCCAGGATGGGCTGGATTGCTAGCCTACTTGATGTTCATTGGCCCACTGCAGCCTAGAACTAACTCCAAGCTGAACCCCTTGCAGACCACGGAGGCTGGGGACTGGGGACTAGGGACTGGGGTCTCTGTTGAACCTCTCTTCTTAAACCTGCCCCTTGAGTCTGGCTCCCAAGGCCAACCGCCTCTAATCCTATCTCTGTCCTTCCTCAATGAGGCTAGTCCCCTGTGGAGAACTTTCCACCTGTTTGTTCTGCAGGTTCCAACTCTCCGTGCAATTATCTTTCACCCTCACTTGCTACGGCACCCCACCAATTTCACACACTTTGGAACGAGAGGAAATGGTGCAACCAGGAAAGAGACCAGGGAAAAGGTCGCAGGCGGGACACGCAAGGGGAAAGCGAAAGGTGTCAGGAGAGCCGGGAGCTGTCCGGGCCTGTCCAAGATCACCCCTCCCCCGGGGCGCCTGCCTCTTCTTCACTTTCAGTTAAAGCGAGCCCCCTCATCCCAGCCCAACCTTTCCAACACACGGCGGAAAACACCAGCAGGCGATAGAGGCTGAAGTCAACTCTTAAGTGGGGCTGGAGACCTCCCACCTGAACTCCCCATGCTGGGACTAAAAAGATCATAGAACTTTTAGCTTACTTCCCTGGTTGTCCCCTGTTGGCCCCCAGCATCCCCAGACAGAGTTAAGGCCCCGGGATGCCTGCGGGGGTACCCATACCCGTTTCTCACCTCGCGCCAATCACAGCTTTCCAGGGACTAACAGACGGAAGCGGCACCTGCGCCGGTCCTGGCCGGAGTTTGCAAGCTGCTCCGCCGCCTGCGCCCCTCCCAGGGAGCTGCCCGGGACGCAGTTGGAAAAGAGAAAGCGGAAAGAAAGAAAGAAAAAGAGGGAGGGTGAATCCCGGCGACAGCGGAGAAGCGAGAGCAGCGAAAGGAGCAGTGGGGGCGAGGAGAGGAGGCGGTAGAGCAAGGCTGCGCCGGCCGGGTCCCTCGCTGCCAACCTGCTGGCCCCGGCGGGCTGGGCACTCGGTGCCCGGACCATGTGCAGCTCTTGCTCCCAGCCGCCACCCAGCGCCTCGGGCGGGCCCGGACTGCGCGGGCGCCCCAAGTGTCCGAGTGGCGCGGCGAGCGAGTGTCCCGCCGGTGCTTGCCCAGCGCCCCAGGCTGCGGGCGCGTCCGCAGCGGGGCTCACAATCAGCTCCCGATGCTTGGATTTACCTGCGGCCAAGACCTTCATTATGGGCTGGACTCCAGAGGGCCTTGGAGGAGACCTTAGATGCAGGCCGTTTTCAGAAGTTCATGCTCAAATGGGGAATTTGCCTGATTTATATACTGGAGCCTGTGTTGTAAGAGAGAAACAGCTATATTTAGCTGGGATCCCCAGTCCAGGAAGTTGTTTGAGGTGCATCATAGGAAATTATGAATGGAAGAAAGTAAGAGTGAAGGGGGAGGGGGGACGAGTGGGGGGAGGGAAGGGGAGGGCAGACTTTTTCCTTCTTCTAAGAATTTGATTGATAAAATTATAATGAAATCTTTAGCAACAACAACAACAAAAAGACCGCCCTGCGCTTTTCCTGAGTGGTTTGCTCTGGGCGTTGTTTGCAGATGGGTTTGGTGGGGAAGGGGTCTCAGGGGGATTTAGATGGGGTCCCCAGCCCTGTGCCCTTCAGAAGTCCCAGGTTTATCTAGGTTTGGGGGGGCGGGGTGGCAACAGACTGGAGGCTGCCTTTGTGGTCCCTGGTGGAGGGTGGGGGCGCACTTTGCGGGGCAGCAGGAGGAGTCGGTTTCCAGGAAGGGGGCTGGGGCCCATTTGGACTTTAGACAGTCATAAAGTGGAGCGGAACGTGGACGCTGGAAGCCACCGTAGGGGTGGCCTTTCTCCAGCCTGCCCACTACCAGTGGGCACAGAGGGGCTACAGAGGGGTGTGCTGCCAGTGTGCGTGCGAGAGGGTCTGACCCCCTTAGAACCATCATTGGGCCCCCTTTACTGACTGGTACCTGTGAGGCCTGGGAAGACACGAGGTTGTGTCTCTTTGGGACCTATCTGGGCAGACACTTCGGGGAGGTCCCTTAGCCTTGCTACTCTGAAGGGGACCCCCTAAAGCAAAGGTCGAGGGAGGCTGGGCAAAATGGGACCGATGCCTCGCAGGCACTCTTTGAAAGCGGCAGAGTACGAAGGTGACTGCCAACAGATGCTTCTACAGTCTACGGCTGTGGGTCCTTGCCAATAGAGTAGAAGCTGTCTGAGGGACAGTTGGGGGGGGGGGAGGAAAGAGTGAAGTGAGACCAGGGTTTCCTCACTAAATATGAGGCAATGCAGAGAGACACGAAGTGAGAGAGCTCTGAGCAGACACACCTACCTAGGGCCATGCTGTCCCCAGAGCCACCGGGTCCTTCCAGACCTGGAGATATCATTGCCCTGGTGAACTTCTCCCAACCTGTCCCTATGACCTGATTCCAGATTCATGTGGGAAAAATCGTTTTTTCCAAAGCGTTGCCTGGCCGCGGAACCCCCTTCTTTGTTCATGCCCCCAGGCCCCCAACTCTTGCCTCTAGCCACATCTGGGATCTACTTAGATGGTCTCCAGCTTACCAGGATGCTTTGGGCCTGCTGCTGTCCCCACCCCCTACCCCCACCCCAACGCGTGTGTGCGCATGCACACACACACACACACACACACACACACACACACACACACATCCTGTCCCATCCATATTCTTGTTCCTTGTGGTCTTTTGGCAGAGCCTTGCATAGTGGAGTGATAAAACCGCCCCTCCCAGCTGGCATTTCCCAGCAGGGAGGAGATCTTAGAGGCCAGGCTAGCACCCTTTCTTCCTGCATCCCAGCACACCTTGTCCCTTCATCAGTGACCGTCCCTGGACATGTACACCCACTCCAGGCATCCCAGCTCCACACCGCCAGAGCTACTTAGAGCACTTGGACTCTTCAGTCAGCGCTCGTCCCACCATCATGTCTTCCAGACATCTGCTGTCTGAGTCAGCCTGGCTTCTTTCACATGGGCCCCAAAGCTATCAGCCCAGAAGCTCATTGTGGAACTTTCCTTCCCTCTCTTGTCCCCAAGGCTAAGCCCCCTCCCTGAGCACTTCAGGGCTCATGGAGACCACAGCCCTAACTCCTACGACTCACTCTCTTCTAGATCCTTCCAGTGGACTTCCAGGCCTCACACTGCCCTCTGGGTCCCTAGACCCCACACTGGTCCTATAGCACCCCCCCCCCAACAGCCACTTAATCTCAGCTCCACCCTACAGGAAACAGGAAGTGGGAACAGGTTCTAGAAGACACGGGACACTAAGGCCTTTGAATTTCAGCCCCTTAGCTGACGTTCTTTTGTGCCTCAGTTTCCCCTCTCACAGTACCTGACTTAGTCCACGCTCCCCCAGCACTCTGGGCCCCTCGGTACCCCAGGCCCTGCCTCCTGCTCCAGTCATTTTTGAGCACCACCTGTGAAAGGCCTCTGAGGAGACGCCAGGAAAGGTCCCCAAGCAGAACCGAGCCTCTGTCTTCTAGCCGCCTGCAACGTGGCTGGCCTCGGCTGGAGTTTTCTGCCTTCCCTCCCTCTCTATGCTGCTGTGTGTGTGTGTTTCCCCTCTGCTTCCTCACAGAAGGCATCCTCCCTTCTTGGCTGCCTGTTCCCAGGGTTGTGACCCTGGGCCCCACCCTGGAGTGGCAGCCCCAGCCCAGCCCCTTCCAGCTGTGATTTCATCTGCAGCCTGTCCAGCTCCTGCACGCTGGGCTGCCTGAGGGGGTGACAGGCTTTGGGATGAGGGGGGGACAGCCAGTTTCCACACAGGGAATCCCTCAGCAGGGATAGGGGGCTGCCATGTCAGGCCCAGGTGCAGGCTCCAGGTGTCTTTGTCTTCTCTCCAGGAAGCCACTAGCTTGAAGACTGTCCTGGAGGCCTAGGCTAATCTGGGCTCTTCCCAGAACCCCTCAGCACTCTCTTCCGTTCACTTCAACACATGTGGCCAGCCTGCCTTGATTTTTCCATTGACTTTCACTCAACACTCACAGCTCTCTCTAGGATGTCACAGCAGCTTGTTTTTCACATATGGAAGTTAAGAGGTAAGTAAAGGCACATGCAATAGGGGTGCACAAAGAGTTAACCTTGGAGCCCAGCCCTCTGGCTTGCAAGCTACAGTGACCCCTCTAAGAGGGAATAAGGACTCCCTTCAGCCCTTCTCAGCCATGACTTGTTCAGTTGGCCTTGCCCCCCCCCCCCATTCCTGTTTCAAGTAGAAATACAGGCTCTAACTTGGAAGGGGTCTGCTCCAGACAGCACTGGTCAGGAGGGTGCACTGGGGCACACACTATTTGCTTTTTTTAACCATTTTACATCTCTTGAGAGAGCAGTCTGGGCAAAGGCAGGAACTCTGGTGGTTTGAGGCATGTGGGGACTTTGACCTCATTAGAAGCAGGCTAGAGATTTGGCTCAGCGAGGTACAAGCTGTGTGGCTTTGGGGAATTGGACACCTCTCTTTGTCAGTTCCTTCATGTATGAGAAGGAATGATGGCACACACACACACACACACACACACATACACACTGGGTTCATTGGGAGGGCCTGGGCCCAGCAGGGTTCCGACCCCCAACAAGCCTCCTATGTGTCAACATGGACCCTAAAGACTCCTTTGTGAAACAGGTACAGTAGACAGAAGAGGGGGTACTCCTCACCCCACAGCTCCCAGCTTCAGGGGTACCTCAGAAAGATCAGGCAGAATAGAGAGGACTGATTCGGTAATGCACTTTCCCTGTGATACACACACGCACACACACACACACACACTTTGTCACACAGACTTCCACACATATAAACAACCTGTCATACACCTTACATACACAGAACTTGTCTCTCTCACACACACACACACACACACACACTTGGTCACACAGACTTCCACACATATAAACAACCTGTCATACACCTTACATACACAGAACCTGTCTCTCTCACACACACACACACACACACACACACACACACACACACACTTGGTCACACAGACTTCCACACATATAAACAACCTGTCATACACCTTACATACACACAACCTGTCTCACACACACACACACACACACACACACACACACACACACACACACACACGGTCACACAGACTTCCACACACATAAACAATCTGTCATACACCTTAAATACAAACACACACACACACACACACACACACACACACACACACACACACACACACACCAGTAAAGGCTTGTGTTGAAGACAGTTGCTGACCAGTCCTTACCACCCCCAGGAGCTGATTCACCCCCAGACCCCATCTGAGAAGCTCAGCTCAAAGGAATTTGAATCACCAGCTGCCCCCCTGCAGAGGCCCTGGGGGAAGGACACGGGAGTGGGGGCTAGCCCCTTGCCTGCCTGCTTCTGTGTCTCCTTCCTGGGCCCTGGGGCTCTCAGACTCAGGAGAGAGGACAAGAGCAGTAGCTGCTTGCAGGGTTTGGGGAGGTGGCCTGTCAGCCAGGCATCCTGTGTGGGCAGTGGTTACTCAGCAGGTAAGTAAGCAGCTCTCTGGGCACTGGGAATTCCCCAAGCCCGATGACCCAGATGCTGAGCTGCCCCCACAGCCAAGCCAGCCCCATTCTCCCTGCACCCTTCCCCTCCCCTGGAAGATCTCAGTAATTAAAAAAAAAAACAAAAACAAAAACCAAAAACAAAACACCCTTAGCTGGGCTTTGGTGATCTCACCTGGAAGGCGAGTATAAAATGATATATAAAATAATGAGATGAGCTTGGAGAGGAAGCTGGCAACAGGTGCTCAAAGGAAATAGAAACTCAGGATTGTGCCTGGCACATGTCCAAAAAGGCAGAGCCACCTCCATTGTCTGCCTACCTCCATTGTACACCTTGAGAAATGAGGATGTCCTTGGATCTGCAGCCCTCTCTCTGATCCACAGTGGAATAAGTTACTTTTGGAACAACGGGTAGACTGTGTTGCTAGGTAGAGGGTGGTATGGGCTGTTCAGCCAGGAGACTGTCAGCTCTGAATTCTACACAAGACACATACCAGTGATGTGGCCCTGGGCGATGGCTGCTCTCTGAGCCTGAGTTTCCACTCTGAAAACAAGGACGGTTCGGGATAGATGCTCTATCAACTTTGGCCAGTGGGGAGTAGGGAGCTTGGACCAGGCGTAGACTCAGCATAGTGTGATGGTTAGAGCTGGGCTGCCTTCAGGGGTCTCTCAGTCCTTGGGGGCTGGGGTGGGGTGGGCATGGTTCTGGGCAGCCTTGGAAAAGCATCAGCAAGCCCTCCTGTCTCAGTCCTGGAGAGGCCCACTGTTGCCAAGGAATCTGCCCTCCCCACCTCCCCCCCCCCCCACGGACCCCACTCAGAGCCAAAAAAGCCAGAAGCAATCTGGCGGATGGCCAGGAGCCCCAGCACCGTCTGGACATTTCCTGACTAGTTCTACGTCAGGAATCAAGCCCCTGGAGGTGAATCAGAGTGACTGCATTCCCCGCCCACCCCACCCTCCCCCCTTCATTTCTGATAGAAATTGCAAAGGAAATAGCAGCCCATAGAGCTAACCGGCAGTAGGGCCAGAGGCCAGGGTGTGGCATGGTGGGTGGCCAGTCCCACCCTGATGCTGCCCTCCAATCCTCTATCTTAGTCTAGGCTGCTCTCCTGGTCTAGGATTGTGTGTCTTGTTGGGGAAGCATTCAGACTTTCGCCCTCTTCCCCACAGACGTCCAGGTCTATCTCAGGCAGACCAATGCCCTCACACTGGCCTCTACCGCCTCATAGCTTACAGGTATAAGTTACAAGATGCCAGTAGCGCTTTCAAAGAGAAATGGAATGACAGAGACTCTCAACGCTGCCAGAGTGGGGGGGGGGGGGGGGTGGGGGTTGGGGGAGAGCATGCTGCCTGAAGCATTCTTCTCACTTGTCTATGTGTGCCCACATGTTTCTTACTGTGGGAATCAGAAATGCAGCCCAGGCCCAGAAGGTCTGTATGACTTGCCCAAGGTCACTCAGCAGTCTGCTCAGGAATGGGCCAAGGCATGGTGGTGTGTGTGTGTGTGTGTGTGTGTGTGTGTGTGTGTGTGTGTGTCTCTCGGCCCGACATCCCGCTGAGCAGGTCTTGCCTTCTACAGAAGCACTTCCTTCTTCAGCCTCAGCCCCTCAAGGCTTCCTGTCTTAACCTGAGTGAGGCTGGGGACAGTCACAACTACCAAGCCTCTCCTCACAGGCATCAGGAGCCCTTCATATACACCATAGGAGGGGGAAGTAACTGGGCTCCTTCAGGGTGGCTTAAGCTCAGAGGCCTAGCTGAATCCAGAAGAGGGCGCCCTGCAGACTCCCCACTACTCAGAAGCATCTGTGTGAGGTTCAGGGGGCTATGTGCCTGTGCGGTGAGGACAGTGTGTGTCAGAGTTAGTCTGTGTGCATCTGTGCCTGGCCCCACTGTGCACGTGTGTGCATTTGATTGTATGATTTGCCTGTGTCCTGTGTGTGTGGCTAAGACAGAGCTGGACTTTGCAAGCAGTGTGTGTGTGTGTGTGTGTGTGTGTGTGTGTGTGTGTGTGTGTGTGAGATAGCAGTTCTGGGTGGCAGACAGACGTGACCCTGTGTGTGAGTATGTTTGTACCCTGGTGTCTCTGCCTTTCACTGTCTAGCCCCTGTCCCTGGGAACCATGGGGCAGCCTCATGTCATGGGGGCCACCAGCAGCTGGTTCCCTCACCCCGCCCTGGCCCTCCCATCCCGGCCACCCTGACTTTTGGCACAGGGAAAACGCTGATGTCACAGCCGAGCTGACAGCTTCCTTTTCCCACTGGGTTTTCCAAAAGAGAGAGAGAAACCGTAGCACGGCTGCTATTAAATGATCACAGGTGTGTGTGTGTGTGTGTGTGTGTGTTCACGGGGTGGGGGCAGGTCTGCCTCTCATTGGTTTCCTAAACTTGGAGGCAATAAACAGAACAGGAAACAACAGTGGACAGACGATACAGTGGACACAGGAAGCTGGAAGCTGGCCACAGAGGTAGGGCCTGGTCTCTTCTCTGTCCTCCTTTTCCACTCAAACTCACTAGGGCCACTTAATTGGGCCAAGAGGTGATACTGGGAGGTAGCTGAGCCCTGTCCCAACCCTGCGTGTCAGGAAGACTTGAAAAAGACTCCACCCCCACCCCCACCCCCGCCCCCAGGAAGGAGCTAATGTGAGGTAGAGAGAAGAACGAAGGGTCCCATCCTGGGTGAGGGTGGGAGGAAGGGTCCCAGGGGGAAACTGTCTACTTTCTGGGAAAGAGAATACTCTGTGACTCTGTGGGGACAGAAGCAGGTGGAGCTGCTGGGGACAGTGTCTCACAGCCAAGGCTGGCTGCCCCATCAGGAAGCAGAGTCTTGACTCGAGTTTCACATGAGCCATATCCTTGGGCCTCTGCAAATCTTGAGGAGTCTCCCAGGGCACAAGGCTGGCATGTCTACCAAGCCCAGGGACATCCCTTCCACTCCAGAAAATCATGGCAGAGTGCCTAGGAGATACCCTAAGACCTCCAGCTCTCTCGCTCTTTCTTTCTTTCTTTCCTTCCTTTCTTCCTTCTTTTTTCTTTTTCTTTTCTTTTCTTTTCTTTTCTTTTTTTTTTTACACACTTGGAAACCGAGGCTGGGAGTTGAGTGAATTGTCTAGGGTCACAAAGTGTACAAAGCTCTGTGTCCCCACTCCAGCCCATCCTCTCTGGAGGTCTAAGAGTAGTTGGAGCAGCCAAGAGGCACCCAGGCTGCCATAGGTCTGCGAGGGGCCCTGGGGCCAGTCACTTCAGGGGAGCATCCCCTTCTGCCTAGGCCAGATGGCCAGCGCTTATCAGCTACAGGACTCCATGACACAGTCTTCTCTGATCTGCTGCCCAGCAGGCCTCACCCCACTACACCCCTGGACCCTGCTTTTGTACCCTCCCTTTCCAGGTGGGACCTGTGCCTGGCCCTCGTATCACAGTGGGCTCTGTGCACCTCTCAGTTGCGGCATCCAACCTGCAGGCTGATTCTGACTGCAGCCTTAGCACCCCGTCCCCACCACACACAGAGTCCTTGCCTAGCTTTCCAAATAGGGTGTGACTCTGTTGGCTGAAAGAGAGGGGACCACGGGCCCTGGAGTCTGTCAGCCCTCTCAGATCCAGTTCCAGCCCTGTCACTCACAAGCCACTTGTCGCATGGTCTCTCAAACCTCAGCAACAACATGTACAAACTTGGTAACAGTGTCATCAATCATAGGTTGGCCATGCCACAAGATATGCCTTTATTACGGACAGCTTTATCTGCTATAGCTTCAAAGGCGAGGCCCAGAGAGAGGATGCCACTTTCCCAAAGCCACACAGCAAGTCAGTGGGCCATCCTTGGTAATATATGGTGCCTGGTGCTCATCCTGGGATCTCAAGGTGATAGGACCCTAGAGCTTCAAAACTGGTTTGCTTGTGAATATTCCAAAAGGACTTGCTTCTTAAGACCCCATTGCCTTGACTAGATCCAGTCATTGATTTTGGGGGGTTGGAAAACAAGCTTAGGGTTCTTTGCCCTGAAGACACTTAGCAGCATTAAGCCCTGGGCAGCAGCGCCTCCCGCTGTCCAGGGGCAGCAAGTACAGCCATCGGGCCTGCTCAGCTGGTGTCAGCAGGTGGGTGGGGCTGAATCGGTGAATTTGAGGAAGTGAGTGGGTGTCTGGGGCTCAGGATTGGGGTGGGCAGAGGCCATCAGCCAACACCGGGGAAAGGACGCTCCTCAGGGCTCCCTGAGCGCTTTTGCCGTAACAACTGCAGGCCGAAGCCCAAAATACTGGCCACAAGGGGGTGCTAGAACCATATGCACTGGACAATGGGTG
The DNA here is from genome assembly GCF_903995435.1 of Acomys russatus. Classification (NCBI taxonomy): domain Eukaryota; kingdom Metazoa; phylum Chordata; class Mammalia; order Rodentia; family Muridae; genus Acomys; species Acomys russatus. The sequence goes on along the minus strand of NC_067158.1, from coordinate 10,542,922 downwards.
AAACCGTGCTGAGACTGGCTCCTTGGGAAGAGGGCAGCAGCCCTTCCCTGGTCCTGCTACTTGCTCCTACCTTGCCCTGACAGTTCTTCCAGGCTCTCCATTTTTTTTTTTTTTCAGGGAAGCCACGGGGACCTAGAGAAAGAAAATGAACTACCCAAATTCACACAGCAAGAGGCACGAACCAAATTGAACCCAGGTATGCCTGGCTGTGCAGTCTGTGGTCAGGTCCCCCCCACTACGCTGTCCCGTCCCAGCATGGCATGTAGGAGCCTGGGAGCAATTTCCCAGCCTCTTGGGAACCCCTACCAGGTTTGGAGAAACACTGGCCACACAAGGTAGAGATGAGCTCCTCTTTTAATTTTGGGTGCCAGGCCCCCAATGTGGGGCTCTGCACAGACTTGTTTGCTTGTTTGTTTCATTTTCCTCTGACCTTGTCACTATCCTGGACCTAAGATGCCCAGGTTCACAGACCAGCCAAGCTCCCATCTGGCCAAAGGTCAATCACCCCAGAGCACCCATGATGGTCCCCGTGGCCTTCTGGCAGCCCATTCTGGACGGACAGGGACTAGCCCTTCTATGCCCCATCTATTGGAGGGTAACTGAGGCGTCTGCAGCCTCAGAACTCCACTGCTGGGGGGGCGGGGGCAGGAGAAAGGAACCTGAGTGTCCCTTGGGAAACTAGGAATCAACACTACCTTTGGAATCAAGCTGACCTGACCACTGTAGAGTGAAAGATTTGGAATCATCTGCTCTCCCCACTGCCCTTTACCCGTGCCATGAACTTTAACCCATAGGGCACTTTCACAGCTCCTCTCTCAAGCTTTGCCTGGGCACCCTCCAAGAGAGCCTTACAACCCTGCCTTACACAACCTGTGATAGACAGGGAGACTGAGTCCTGGAGAGTTGTGTGAGCCACCAGGTGCCCCTGATGCACAGAAAAGCAACTGATGTCCCATCTACCCTCCTGGGGATCAGTGTGGGGAGCAGCTGTACCCACTTAGTCCTGCCCCCTCAAGGGAAGCCTACCGTGGTCTCTGTTGTGTCCACAGTCTGCGCAGATGTCCAGTCTTCAGGGTGACACCATCGTAGGGCCCCTCTGCTTCCCTCTGTTGCTGAGGCTTCTCTGGCGTTGGCTACTCACCCTGGCCCCCACCTGACTTCCGTCCAGAGCTGGTAGCCTGAGGCTCCCCCCACTTCCACCCCACCCCCAAGGTGAGGACCACAGAGGTAGAGAGCCCACACCACAGACAGAGCCTGCCGCAGGGGTGGGGAAGGTGTTGCTGGGTTGCTGGAAGGAGAAGTGGGGTTGGGTGTGGGGAGGGGGGCGTCCCTGTACTTGATACCCCAGGGCTGCGTGGCAAGGCCACTGTGGCCTGAGTCACAGCTGACTGGGCCGCGCCTAGCCTGTCTGGGTGACCCAAGCAGGCATAAGGCAATGAGTGGGCAGCTCTTCCTTCTCATGACCAGCTGGGGTCGACCTTAGGTGTTTTGACTCAGAGCTGCCACGGGCTGTGTGCACAACCACCATCCTCTGTCTCTGTCCCAAAAGCCACAGGCCTATAGTTGCCCCTGTCCCAGCCCCCGCCTCAGAACCCAGGGAACTACCTGGCCCTTCTGATCTGCTCTCCGCCTGAGGCTTCAGGGCCCCACCTGCTGTGGGACCTTCGGCCCTCCCTGGGCAAGCCCAGCCTCTAAGGACATTCCAGGAAGCAAGGAACTTTGCTGCCTATGCCGAGGGCCTCTCGAGCCACTGTGGACTGTGACCTTTTTCTTGGTGCCACAAGGGATTCTCTGGCAGAACTGAACAGGCCTGGCATGGACGGCAGAAGATGCTTGGGGACAGGGACTGAGAGACGAGCTATACAGAAAAGAAGGGGGAAAAAATCAAGAAGGGATTAAGGGAAGGAGGGAAAGAAGAAGGGAGGGAGGGAAGGAGGGCTGGAAAGGGGGATGGAAGGAGGGAGGGAAGGAGAGGAAATGAAGGAAAGAGAGGAGAGAGAAGGAGGGAGGAAGAGAGGGAAGAACTGTTTACAGCTTACAAACCTGCCTAGGGCAATGCTTTCCCCGGGAAATCCCGTTTTAGGGAAGTGGGCTTCAACAGGAAAATTGAGGCTTGGCTTGTGAGGGCAAAGGTCATATTCATTTTACCTCTAAGGTCTTCATTTCTCACTGAAGAGAAAATAATCATGTTAATGCTGGGATGAGGGGTGGAGGCTGGAGAGATGGCTCAGGAGGTCCGCACTCTCTTTTAACCTCTGTAGGCACCAGGTACACCATACTAGGTAAAATACCCATACACATAAAATTACTTTAAAAAATAAAACTGGGCCAGGCGTGGTGGCACACACTTTTAATCCCAGCATTTAGGAGGCAGAGGCAGGTGGATCACTGTGAGTTCAAGGGCAGCCTGGTCTACAAAGTGAATCCAGGACAGCCAGGGCTGTTATACAGAGCAACCCTGTCTCGAAAACACAAACATAAACAAACAAATAAAACTGGGACAGTGGTCAGCAGGTGGTCCTATGGGTAGAGCTTAATGCCCAAGTACGAGGCCCTGTTTGAAACTCCGCATGGCAGCAGGTGCCACATGGCAGCAAGATGCCCATGACACCAGCACTGGGAGGCAGAGACAGACAGACAGACAGACAGACAGACAGACAGACAGATAGACAGACCAATCTCTGATGCAAGCTGGCAAGCAGCCTAGGCAAAATGGTGAGTGTCAGATTCAATGAGAGGCTGTGTCTCAGAAAACTAAGGCGGATGGGGCCTGAGAGGTAGTTCAGTGGTTAAGAGCATTTGTGGCTCCTGTAGAGGATCCAGGATCAGCTCCAGCACCCACACAAGGGCTCACATAGCTCCAGTTCTAGGGGATACAGGACCCTCTTCCAGCCTTTGAGGGTGTCAAGTGCACAGACATACACACCATACACATGGGGAAAACACAATACACATAAAATAAAAGAAGTAAGTCTAAAATAAAAATGAGGTGGAGGGACTGGTGTAGTGGATGTAAACATGCTTTTGTTTTGATCGCAAGTGTGGGATGGGGAACAGACTTGTGCGAAAACAGGTGATGTTTATCCACTTAGAAGTAGAACCGCCTCATGCCGGGGCTTGGTTTTTGCCAGCTGAAAAACACATCTTAGTACAGACTCGGAGAGGAGATATATATACCTAAAACAGGAGGGGCTGGGGCTTTTTGGGTCTTGGTCTTATTTGGCTGTTCATCGCTCCACTTTGAGACACTCCTAGAGAGAACCGCTCCAGAGAATGTTTCGGGGCTCCGGGTTCCGGGTTCTGGGTTCCGGCTGCTGTTCCAGGTTCCAGCAGCAACTTTGGTCGAATTGCTGGTCTGCTGAAATCCCGACAACTACGCCAGGGGAATCGCTCCCAGGAACTCATTCTAACAAGGTCTACTCCTGTTCCTCTAAACCCCCTTTCTCTCCTGTCTAGGAGAGAGGTATAAGCATTAAAGAACCCCAAGTAACGTATGTTTGGAAAAGGTCGAAGCCTCTAGACTGGAGACAGGGCTAGGTGGTTAAAGAGGAGGAATATGCTTTGGAAGAGAATCCAAGTTCATTTCCCAGCACCTATGTCAAGTGCCTCCCGCCTGCTGGAACTCCCACTCCACAGCTACTGACTCCTTTGGCCTCTGCAGGCACCTGGCACCTGTACTCACATGTACATACCCGTATGCACATCATTTTAAAATAAAAACAGAGCCGGGCGTGGTGGCGCACGCCTTTAATCCCAGCACTTGGGAGGCAGAGGCAGGCAGATTGCTGTGAGTTCGAGGCCAGCCTGGTCTACAAAGTGAGTCCAGGATGGCCAAGGCTACACAGAGAAACCCTGTCTTGAAAAACAAAAACAAAAAAAGCAAGATAATAATAATAATAATAATAATAATAATAATAATAATAATAATAATAATAATAATAATAAAATCTTCTTGTTGTTGTTGTTTTGTTTATTTTGTTTTTTGTTTTTCAAAATAGGGTTTCTCTGTGTAACCTTGGCTGTCCTGGAACTTGCAATGCAGATAGAGCTGGCCTCGAACTCACGGAGATCTGCCTGTCTCTACCTCTTAAATGCTGGGATTAATGACTGTGCCATCCATTCCCCACAAAGAAGTAAAAAAAAAAAAAAAAAAGTGGAGAAGTATTAAGGAAAACAGCCCACACCAACCTCTGATGTGCACACATGAACTATTTCGGTAAACACCACATACATGTGTGTATGTTCACACACACACATAGGGTTTTTTGTTTTTGTTTTTTGTTTGTTTGTTTGTTTGTTTGCTTACTTCTTAATCAATCTGAGAAAGCAGATGTGGTGGTACACCACTGTCACCTAGGAAGATGCTAAGCTCAAGGCCAGCCTAGACTCCATATTGAGACACCTCCCCACACACATGCAACAAAAAAACAAATCACAATAACACCGAGATGTAGCTGTGTGGTAGGGCCCTTGCCTACATGCGCAAGGCCCACGGTTCTGTCCCCAGCACCAAAACAAAGACGGCTGAGACAGTGAACACCACAGGTTCTCATGTAAGCTCTAGCATGTCCAGGATGTGGGCATCCAGACTTATGGGCTCGTTGGCACATAAACTGAATCTGCTGGGACCCCTTCTCCTACCATCAGGCCTCTTATCCTTGGGAACTTGAAATTATGTATTTGTTCGTAATTTTGCAGGGCACTGCAAGGAGTAGGGAGTAGGGGGAGGCCAGGCTGCAGGGCAGGGGAGTGCTGGACCTGAGTCTGGAATAGAAGCTCCAGGCTGGAAGGTAGGAAGGTATTGTGGACATTTTGTGAGCAGAAGAAGCTATGATAACACAGATGTCCAAACCGTGTTGCAGGAGCTATAGACTGGCTGGCTGGGGCAGGAGGCTAAGCGTCGAATGAGATGAGGCATGAACCATCAGGAACATTGAGTGATGGATGGAGAGTGAGGGCCTGGGCTGGGATTCTGCAACATTGTGGGCAGGGCAAACAGAACTCTGGACGTTGGATGGGCCAGCCGAGAGGATGGTGGTGAGCTGGGATTTAGACCGCCTCCAAGTCTTCTGGAGCTGAGGAGGAACAAGAGCCTGTCTTGGGAGACATCAGCTTTGTGACTCAATGAACGGTAAGTCCTTGGTGACTTAGGCAGTGCCCCTGAGACTCTGGCACAGGGAAAGGAGCATCCTCTTCAGGCCAGAGGCAGCTCATGCAATCCTCCTGGGTAGGGATGCAGAACTCAGGCAGGGTGGGGTGGCCGTAGGCTTCTCTGCCCTTCCTCTGCAGCCCAACCTCTGCCCTCTCTATGGGCAACCTCAGTGCCTGCCGCAGCCCCGATCACCTTCTGTTCCTTCTGCTTCAGGAAGCTGGGGGGGGGGGTCCTGTCTTTCTGTGGGTACCACCTCCCACCCGCAGCTTCCCAGCAACCCAGGCCAAGGAAAGCCCCCTTCTCTGTGGTCAAGGCAGCCATGAGAGAGAACCAGTCTGATTTGGCAGATCTGGTGTTCCAGCTGTGATGAGAGGTTGGGATGGGTTAGGGTGAACTCTCTGCTGGGCTCCTGAGCAGCCATCCTCCATCAGTCCTCTCTGGGCTGAGGGCGGGGCCTATCTCATCTCATCTCCTTTTTGAGCTCCCACTATGTTTCAGACAGTGTGCTAGCCTGGGACAAAATGAAGGCAACAGACCACCTGACATGGTTGTTGGGACCAAATTCAGGCCCTCCCCGAGAGCACTGTGTGCTCTTAACCTTGGAGCCATGAGGTCAGCCCTGTGCTCTTGAACTGACAGCTAGCTGGAAAGGAGGAAGGTTGACAGAGCCTCCCCCCCCCCCAAAAAAAAGAAAAAAAGTCAAGGAACAGCATTCAAAACAGCAGGAACAGCACAGGCAAAGACTGTATGGTAGGAGGGAGCCCTGGGGCCAGCCAGTGTGGGTGGTGGATCTGCCCGACTCAGTACTTGGCAAGTAGGCAGCCGGCCTCAGCGATGGGAACCCTGGGCCCAGAGCCTTTGCACAAGGCGTCTGTGAGCTTGGGCCAGATGCTCTTCCTCCTTGGTCTTTTTAATTAAGCACAATCCCTTTACTTACTCACCTCTGACCCCTTAAATACTGAGGGCCTTTGCCCCAGCTGTCCCCACCACACCTGCACGTCACTCAGACCACAGTGAGGACGTCATCTCTGCAGACACTAGCCTGCCCAACCACATCTCCTGATTCTCACTCTCTGTGTTACATCATCTGCTGTGTTTGCCCGGTTCATGCAACCTCGGGTGCTCCTGTTGGTTCCTTTGCTTGTCTGCTGTCTGTCTGCCCCTTGCCCCGGAGCTCAGTGCCTCTAGAGGCTCTTGTAATTGTCTGCCAAGTTGCAGAGGCCAGAGGCAGGAGCAGAAAGATGCCCTTGCCTTGGGACCCAAGGGCATTAATTTTTTTTTTTTACTGTTTTTTTTTTAATTGAAAAATAAAATCATTCATATTACATCTCAATTGCTATCCCATCCCGTGCATCCTCCCATTCCTCCCTCCCTCCCACTTTCACCCCATTCCCCTTCCCTATGACTGTGACTGAGAGGGACCTCCCCCCCCCCCTCAATATGATGCTAGGGTATCAAGTCTCTTCTTGGTAGTCTGCTATCCTTCCTCTGAGTGCCATCGGACCTCCCCATCAAGGGGACATGGCCAAATATGGGAGGGGCCTGAATTCTGACTGTGCTGGTCCACAGCTACTGGCTGTAGAACCTACACAGGATGCTTGGGCATCAATTTGCAGATTCTGTTGCCAAGTGTCACATGAGTCCCATCTGGGCCTGTACTTTCAGGATGGGGACTGATCAGGTCATCCTCACCTGTTTGCTTTTAGTAATGCTGGGGTCAAGCATGGGACCTTATTTATACTGGGCAAGTACTTCACCACTGAGCACTGAGCACCCAGGACCCCATTTTATAGGAAAAAGAACCCACAAATTTACTACATATCTAAGGCATATTAAAGGCCAAGTTCAAAGTCTCACCCACGTCACAAGGATGACACCAATGAACAAGCCAAGGTGGATGGGAAAATCCATGAGGCCTCAACCTTACACAGGACTGATCTTCCCGGGGAAGTGCACACCAATTGGTTGACCCAGTGCCAAACAGCCCTGAGAACATACATACAAATAATATTATACAGACTCAACAGGTTATATTTATGAATCTTTTAATATATACAAATACATATATGTATACAATAATAGTTTAAAAAGAAGCCATGAGGCTGGGTGTGGCGGCACACACCTTTTTTGTTGTTTTGTTTTGTTTTTTCGAGACAGGGTTTCTCTGTGTAGCCTTGACTGTCCTGGACTTGCTTTGTAGACCAGGCTGGCCTTGAACTCACAGTGATCCACCTGCTTCTGCCTCCCAAGTGCTGGGATTAAAGGCATGCGCCACCACCGCCCAGCTGGCACACATCTTTAAATTAATTAATTAATTTTTGTTTGAGACAGGGTTTCTCTATGTAGTCTTGGCTGTCCTGGACTCACTTTGTAGACCAAGCTGCCCTGGAACTCACAGAGATTTATCTGCCTCTGCCTCCCAGAGTGCTAGGATCTCAGGGAGGCAGAGGCAGACAGATCTCTGTGAGTTCGAGGCCAGCTTGGTCTATAAAATGAATCCAGGATAGCCAGGGCTCTGTTACACAAATAAACCCTGTCTTGAAAAACAAAAAACAAAAAACAAACAACCAATAAAACCCCCAAACAAACAAACAAAACCAAAACCCCATTCATTTGAAGGAGATTGTGGAGAGGTATGTAAGAGGGTTTGGGGAATGGAAAGGGAGTAAAGAAATGTAATTAAATTACAAACTCAAAAATAAAAGAAAAAATGTCTTGACTTTTGTTGGCACCTCTCCTGCCTTTGGCCTATAAGCATGCCCCTCTCTCAAGAAAGGGCCCATTTCCTGGGGTTCAGATGTAAACTCTAATGCAAGCTCATCAGGAAGCAGGCTGACCCACATCAAGTCCTTAGCTCTGCCCTATGCATTACACAGGGGAGGAAATTGAGGCTCTGAGACCCTTAACTTGCCCCCTGACACACAGAGGGACCTGAAAGAGAATGAACCAGCCTGGTCGGCCTGTCCCTGCTGTGCAGCTGCCCGCCTGACCTGTGGGGCTGTGTTTTCTTGACCTGCCACAGAGCCAGTAGGGTGTTGGTGGCAGGGGTGTGGCTGTGATTCATTCCTAGAATACTGACAGCACTTACTGTGAGATCCAAGTGCCAGGCAGACCTGTGCCCTCTGTTCCTACACATGTGAGCCATGTGCACAGGCACAGCTAGTGCAGAAACACACCGTATTCCCACATTTGTGATCACAAAGCACGCATTTCTTTATTTATTTTCTTTCTTTCTTTATTTATTTTTTTGGTTTTTCAAGACAGGGTTTCTCTGTGAAGCCTTGACTGTCTTGGACTTACCAGGCTGGCCTCGAACTCACAGCGATCCACCTGCCTCTGCCTCCCAAGTGCTGGGATTAAATGCATGCGGCACCACTGCCCAGCTGAAGCACACATTTCTAAGTGGCTGTTTCAAAGTCAGCATTTAGGCCAAGGGGGGGCGGGGTGGCTCACGCTTTAATCCCAGCACTTGGGAGACAGGTGGATCTCTGTGAGTTCGAGGCCAGCCTGGTCTACAGAGTGAGTTCCAGACCAGCCAAGGCTACACAGAGAAAACCCTGTTTTGAAAAAACAAAAACAAAGACATGATTGCCTCATGTTGTGAGCATCCTCACAAATCTGTACAGTGTTACCCTGAGACCCAGTGTCTGGAAAGGGGTCTGGGTTGGGATGGCCTTGGGGTGAAAGCTGAGAAAGTCAGCCCCCGCAAAGCAGCACCTCAGAAACAGCTGCTTCCACACACTCTCCTCAGCTTACACAGGGAAGTCTTCGCCGCCTTCCTCCCTTACGCTGTTCTGAAGGAGAGCTTGGCTTCTCTATATTCTAATACGTAAATTTAAGTTCCACATGTCTCCACTCTATAAGAGGTTTAAAAAAAATAAAAAGGTAGCTGGGGAAACGGCTGTATGGGACAGGTCCATGTTCCCTGATGCAAGAGAAGAGGCGGGCCAGCACCATGACACCTGGTTAGGGAACCAGCATCTAAATGGATACTGGGCCAGTAGATGATACCTAATCCAAAAAGCTATGCTGTTTTCATTCTGTCTTTCCCTTTCTCTTTCATATACAAGTGTAATCATGGTGAATATGATTTACCTTCACTGTGTGTGTGTGTGTGTGTGTGTGTGTGTGTGTGTGTGTGTACATATATACACACATATATGGATATGTGTGTATATAAATCCTTTGGTTTAAAGCAACATTGAGAAAAACATCTTCATCAGTAAAGGCATCTCCCTCTGGGCTGTTTAGTTCTTAAAGGAAGAACTGATCTTATCTTAGCCTGCATGACAAATGTCATCTTTTGATCTTAGTTTGGTTTCTAGTGCTGCGACCAAAAGTAACTTGAGGAGGAAAGTTTTTTCAGCTTACACCCCACACTCTATCACTGGAGGAGCTGATGCAGAGGGTCAAGGAGGGTGCTGCTTACTGGCTTATTCCCCATAGCTGGCTCAGCTTATTTTCTCGTAGACCCCAGGACCACAAGACCAGCAATGACTCCATCCAGCAATTACTAACCAAGAAAGGGCTCTCACGGGTAATCTAATGGAGGCGATTCTTTTTCAATTGGTGATCTTTCTTCCTGGGTAACTTCAGCTGTGTCAAGCTGCCGACATAGCTGCTAACTTTTTCTCACATCTGGGAATTGAACCCTGGTCCTCTGGCAGAGCAGCCAGTACTCTTCACCCATAAGCCAGATCCAGACCCCAGCACACACGGGTACTAAAAAATTATTTTTATTTCTGGCATTCCTAATTAAAATACACACATGTGAGGATTTGCAACTGTATTTTGGTGATGTATTAAAAAGCCTGATAGGCCAAGCATGATGGTGCATGCCTTTAATCCCAGTACTCGGGAGGCAGAGGCAGGCAGATTGCTGTGAGTTCGAGGCCAGCCTGGCCTACAAAGTGAGTCCAAGACAGCCAAGGCTACACAGAGAGACCCTGTCTCGAAAAACAAAACAAAACCTCTAATAATAACATTTGTGATGTTTTATATTTTAAATGCTGGTGTTTCTTTGGGGGAGGGAGTTTGGAGACAGGGTTTCTCTGTGTAGCCTTGACTGTTCTGAACTCTCTTTGTAGACCAGGCACTGGTGTTTCTTAATTAAATTAATTTTTAAGATGTTCTATGGTACAACTAGTGAAGATTTAAAATGTTAATTAAGTAATATTATACTTTGCTAATGGAAAGGAAATGATCAACATAACGGTGACTCCTTCTGGCCTCCCATTTTCATTTCTACCATTTGAAAAAAAAAAATGGCAGGCAGATTTGGTGTGGTAGCTCATACCTGTCATCCCAGCACCCTGAGAGGCAGAGGCAGGCAGATCTTTGTGAGTTCGAGGCCAGCCTGGTATACAAAGCCAGTCCAGGACAGCCAAGGATACACAGAGAAACCCTGTCTCGAAAAAGCAAATAAGTAAATAAATTAAAAGATAAAAAAAATGGCAGACGTTGGTAGCACACACCTTTAATTCCAGTACTTGTGAGGCACAGACAGCAGATCTTTGTGAGTTCAAGGCCAGCCTGGTCCATAGAGTGAGTTTTAGGACAATCAGAGTTACATAATGAGACCCTGTCTAAATAAATAAATAAGAAAGAAAGAAGATTTGATTGCTGGGTGGTGGTATGTGCCTTTAGTCCCAGCACTCAGAAGGCAGAGGCAGGTGGAGGTCTGTGTTTGAAGGCAGCCTGGTCTACAAATTGAGTTTCAAGACAGCAGGACTACACAGAGAAACCCTATCTCAAAAATATTTTTGGTTATGCCTGAAAGAAATACAAAATCCTGATAACAGTTCTAATCTCATTTCTATTAGCATTATTAATAGTATTTCATACTTATAAAAAGAAAGTTATTTTCTAAAGTTTGAAGGATTTCTATATTGTTACTTAATTTCTTTTATAATGTGGCTTTCCATTTAAAACTAATGTAATACTGTCAATATGAAGGAATACATCCATCTAGCTGTTTTTGGTTTATTTTATTTTGTTTTTGTTTTTATTTTAATTTTTGTTTTGTTTTGTTTTTTGAGACAGGGTTTCTCTGTGTAGCCTTGGCTGTCCTGGAACTCACTCTGTAGACTAGACTGGCCTCAGACTCACAGAGATCCACCTGCCTTTGCCTCCCAAGTGCTGGGATTAAAATTGTGTGCCACCACCACCTAGCCTAGATAGCCTTTGTTTTGTTTTTGTTTTTTGTTTGTTTTGTTTTGTTTTGTGACATGGTTTCTCTGTGTAGCCTTGGCTATCCTGGACTCTTGTAGGCCTGCCTCTGCTTCCCAAGTGCTAGGATTAAAGGCACCCTAGATCGCCTTTTAAAAATGTGTAAATGTGGGGAACTGGAGAGATGGCTCAGCAATTAAAAGTACTGACAGCTCTTCCATCGGTCCTGGGTTCAATTCCTAGCACTCACACGAAGGTTCACAATCTTTGTAGTCTCATGGGATCGGATGCTCTCTTCTCGCATACAGACAAAATACCCATACGCATTAAATAAATAAATAATTTGTTTTAAAGATTTAAAGCTTTAGGTTGTTTAAAAATCTGTTTTTCCAGGGTTGGGGAGATGGCTCAGCAATTATGAACACTGACTGTTCTTGCAGAGGACTTGGGTTTGGTTTCCAGCACCCATATTCCCTCTCAAGTGTCTATAACGTCAGTCCCGGGGCATCTGACAACTTCTTCTGGCCTCCACTGGCACTACACTCATGTGCACAGACACAAAAATATACACAGAAGAAATAAAATCTTTTAAAAGGGAGGGGGCAGGCGGCATGTGTCTGTAACCCCCAAGCTGGGGAGGGAAAGACGCACAGATTGCTGGATCTCTCTGGGCAACCTCGCCAACGGCGAGTTCCAGGTTCGGCGACAAATAACCTCAAGCGTAAAGGTGAACAGTGATTGAGGAAGATGCCTGATAACAGCCTGTGGCCTCCCCACCGCTCTGTGGCAATTTCCTCAGAACTGAAACACTCCCCAGAAGACAGGAAACTCAAGAGCCTCAGGAGGTAAGCAAAGGTTCATAGGTCTGGGAAAAACAAAAAGCCTGAGTCTGGAGGGTCCCTCCCCAGAAAATAGAGGGAGTGCTGCCAGAGAGCCGCACTGAGGCGCCAGCTCAGGGAGGGTTAGTGGACTGCCTGCTGACTGCACCCTGCACAGAGCTCCCACTACAGCTTGCACCTGTGCTGGGTGGCTTTCCAGTGATTCAGCTTGTTTGGGGTCATCCCTGATGCTATAGCCCCTCATCCACAGCCCTGTATGTAACTACCAGTTACACTCACTGGTTAACCAACAAGGACTTAAACTTCAGCCTGTCATGGACTCACGTTCTGGAGTGAATAGGTGTGTGTGTTGCGTCTCCCCAGGAAAAGCTCAACATTCACAACACACACGCACGCACGAACGCGCGCACGCACACATACGCACGCACGCACACACACACACACACACACACACACACACACACACACGCACTAATGCATGCACACACGCGCCTCGAGAGGAAAAGGAGATAGCCCACAGATGGAGCTGGGTCAACTGGGTCATGTGACTTCCTTTCCTGAGTGATGCCCAGACATCTAACCCACCCCAGAGCACAGACATCTTTGGCCTTGCCACCTAGAGACTGGCCCGCCCCTGTAAGGTCACAAAACCCTCTCCCATAATAAAAGACTGACACCAGCTTTAGAAACGAGGCAAGTTTTAAATAGGTTAGCAAATTATTAACATTAAATATACATTATAAATAAGCTTTATAAATATAAAACTGATATAAAAAAAACAATAAATTAGTCCTAAGTCCCTCCAGCTTCTGAGTCCCCTTCCAGGACCTGTTCAACATGTGAAAATCCCACAGCACACCACCAGAGGGAGCACCAAGCAGCGAGGACCCAAGATGGGGCTTGCAGGCGCTGCTTTTTTTTTTTTTTTTTTTTTTTTCTCTCTTTCTCCCAGATCTCCCATAAACCCACCCCAGGACCGTTTGCACTGTATGTTCCCATTTACAGAGACTTTGATGTCCACCCTGTGTCACAAAATGCAGCAGCTGACAGGCAGAGTTGGGGGTGGGGGGGGGGGTTACATAAGGACCCACACGCACAGCACAGCTTTCCACGGAGAAGGCTGCCATTCATATATATATAAAGTGTCTTGCTCACAGTCACACAGAATCAGGCTCTGAGCTCTTTTCCACTGAACTCCCAGGTCAGTGCTCCTTCTAAGACACCCTGCTCCTGCCACAACTGCCAAGTGTGAGGTCACGAAGATGTCCAGTGTCCGAGTATCTGGCCTGAGTGGGACGAGAGAGAGAGAGACAGAGACAGAGAGAGAGACAGAGACAGAGACAGAGCACCAAAAAGAGCCCCCGGTCTGACCTCCCCTTTGGAACCCAGCCATAGGGAAAGGAGGAAGTCTGCAGGCAACAGCTTCAAGTCATGAGAGGAAAGGGCCAACCAGCCGGAGGGGTTCAGCCCAGTGGTGAGTCAGCTTGTGTCATCAGACCCCTGAATCAATGGAAAGCCGCTGGCCACACGTGGCCTGACCCAGCAACCCCAGTAGGCTTGGAGAGGGGCAACACAACCCAACTAGCCCCATGGTCCAGAGTGGTACAAGGGGAGCCCAACCCCACTCCCTTAAAGTGCTCTTCTGCACAGAAACAGCTCTGAAAGCCCCCTGAGAGGCTACCTCCTGCATCCACAGACTATGCTGTGTCCATCACTGCGTCCTCAGGTTACCCGGGCACCTGGACCCTGGGCATGGGGCTCCGGATGCTCTGATTCTGCGGGCTCCCTTGTGCCGGGCCCGGAGCGGACTGTGTCTCCGGCTGCGGATGGAGCTATCTCCCCACTCCCTGAAGACCTTCCCCACGGAGACCATGAAGCGATGATAACCACACAGGAAGCGGCAGGTTTCTAGTCTGGTCTCCAAGATTTTTGATGTTATGGTGGTGGGCGGGGAGGACCCAGAGTTCTCCTGCGTGGGCTCAGGTATCTCCAGGCTGTGGTTGAGCAGCCAAGCCATGCAATAGACATTATTCTTGATGCCTCCAATGTTCTGCCTGGCCCTCTCCAGATGTGGAAAATCCTCAATATTCAGAAAATGGTATCTTAAAGTACCCAGTTGACGCCCAACTCTGTCCAGTGTGGCATAGACAGTGCTCAGGAAGAGAGGCTTGCTCATGGCCTGTAGGGCATCCTCACTTGGGAAGGCCGAGGGGCAGTCCTTTGTGCAGGCATTTCTCAAGTCAGGTGTGTTCAGGTTTTGGAGGTGGACCTGAAGAAGGAAGAGAGTGGGGAGTGAGTGGCAGAACCCTCCAAGCACACACAGAGGAACCTGCCTTTGCTGCCTTCGAAACACTGGATGTTGTATGGTTTTTCCCACCAAAGAGATGAAAAAAGCAAGGCATGTAGAGATCTCTGACATCGGCAGAGATGGACAGGAGGGCTGTCAGGGTCCTGTCAGGGTCCTGTGGTGACTGTGAATGGCGTGGATGGATGCTGTGGATGGATGCTGTGGATGGATGCTGTGGATGGATGCTGTGGATGGATGCTGTGGATGGATGCTGTGGATGGATGCTGTGGATGGATGCTGTGGATGGATGCCGTGGATGGATGTTGTGGATGGATGCTGTGGATGGATGCCGTGGATGGATGCTGTGGATGGATGCTGTGGATGGATGCCGTGGATGGATGTTGTGGATGGATGCTGTGGATGGATGCCGTGGATGGATGCTGTGGATGGATGCCGTGGATGGATGCTGTGGATGGATGCTGTGGATGGATGCCGTGGATGGATGCTGTGGATGGATGCCGTGGATGGATGTTGTGGATGGATGCTGTGGATGGATGCCGTGGATGGATGCCGTGGATGGATGCCGTGGATAGATGCCGTGGATAGATGCCGTGAGGATCCCTAGGTGTGGTGGGGCTGCAGAAGCTCTGGACAGGTTCACTTACTGCTGTATCTGGGAGCCTAGGACGAAGTGCCACACCTTCCAGGCAGTCAAGGAATGGAGTCCTTGGGAGCTCCACTGTCCCTAGAATGACTCAGTTTCCTCATCTGTTGCTTACTGGTCCTCCGTGTACTCACTCTCTCACTAGCGAAACCACACCTCCCCCCCCACCTCCTGCTGCCCCAAACATTCTCTGCGACTTGTGTTCCCTAAGGACTGAGGCTTACGTAGGGCTCGAGGAGTGATTCCGTGTTCCCAGTCATGTTCGCCTGACTCTGCAGCTGCCTGAGGAGCTGTGGGGAAGAGCTGGAGCATCTGCCTCTGGCCTGTGCCATGCTCAGGAACAGGAGACTGAGAGCCAAACCTGGGGCAGAGAAGGGCACAGTTATCTCACTTATGCCTGGTGTGCAGCTCAGGGCAGGAGCTGGGCATGTGGTAGGCACTGGATTCACAGGGAACAGTCACTGGGGTCAACCCCTGCCCAGTGAGTCACCACACAGACCCAACATGATGAGAGGGTGGCAATGGCTGCAGTTACCAAGCAGCTCTTTGGGCAGAGGTTGACCTGACCTTAAGGTACAACCAGCAGATGGCATGAATCCTTGGTGAGCCATCTGGCCTCATACAAGGGTTAGTCTTGTCCCAAGACTGACTGGTCAAGTCCCTAACTACTGTACAGAGTAAAGTGGACTTGGGGGCCAGCCTGGGGTGCAGCCCTAGGGCAGCAGGCCACCTGAGCTCTGTTCATAGAGCCAGGAAAGGCATCTCTCTAATCCACGGGGCCAGCCAGTGCTGACAGCCGATCTACTGTTAGGTGAACTAGGTACATGAGAAAGTTCTGTCTGGGTCACGCATGCCCAGCACTTGCCTTGACCTTCCTGCCCCTCAGTCAAGAACACACACACACACACACACACACACACACACACACACACACTCCTGCACTCACTCACTCATACACACATGCCCATGCACGCACACACACACGTACACACGCACTCACACAACATATATACACATGCACGCATGCATGCACCAGAGGTACTGTGAGTTCATGAGAAGGTTGTTGGGGGGAAGGCAGACTAGCAGAGTTCCAGCTCTCTGGCCCCCACCCTCACAGGCACCGGCAGCCACGTGGTCGGAAGGAGCCTGTGGTGCAATGGCCCGGAAGGCTGTGACACCATCCTTCCCTTCCTACAAACCGACCAGAGCCTTGGGGAGGGCCAGCTGCTGAGGAGGGCCAGGAGCCAAGGCGTGCCAAACACAAGGCCCTTTCCCATCTTCTCCAGGTGTCTGTAGTTACACCGCCAGTGAGGGCCCACGGTGAGCATGTAACAGTTGCACGTGGACCAGTGTGTGTAGGGGTGTGCCCGTAGGCCTGCGGCAAGCGCTGGGGTACCTGCCCTGTTCACTGGTGGTTCTGGTCTGCAGGTAAGCCTTCCTGTGTTGCTGAGAGGGAGAGGACCCTGGCCCATATTGATGGCTCTGTTTTCCTGTCCCCGTGTGGGTGTGGCTGTCTGTGCAATGTGATGATCTAAGGCCCTCTGGCATGGCTGACTTACTTTCCCTCTACCCTAGACCCTGAGAATTGAATCAGGGCAAGAAGGAGGCCCCCACACAGCATTTGCCCCACTTCCTCACAGACTTCCTGTAACTTCCTTTTCTGCTCATCTCCCACCTGCCTCCTGCTTCTCCAGCTTCTCCAGCGTCTCCAGCATCTCCAGCTTCTCCCTGTTCTAGCTTCTTCCCTCATGCCCTGGTCACCCTCCTCAGGAAGCCTTCCAGAAATATTGCATCTCCACCTGTGGGTACGCTGGGGTCTCAGTGGACCCTTGACCTCCTGTCCTCCCATCCATCAGCATCTTTCACCTGATGACAGGTCTGAAGCTGCCAAGGGGCAGAGGGTACCCACCCACAGCAGCCGGTTGGCACAGCTGTGCCCTAGGGTGGCAGAAAGGAAGGAAGTACTTACTGAGCAGTGTTCTCTGTGGAAGCTGTGCCTGCATGCTGGGTGCTGGTGATTTGGCCTGTGTCTCTCAGGGGTGACACGGCTTGGCTGGGCGTCCTGCGGACTGGCAGCCACTTTATGCCCGACGGGGCGATTGGCCAACACCTCGTGAGGTGGGTGGGGAGGGGGAGGGGGGAGGGCAGGCCTTCTGGGAACATGACCCCAAAAACCAAAGTCTCCCCAGGCGGCCAATGGGCGCCAGGCGCCATGACATGCCCGCTCCTCCTCCTCCCGTTTTCTTCGAATTCGTTCTTCGAGGTCAGCCCCACGCCCAAGGATGATGTAAACGCAGCCTCAGCCTTCTTGGGGTGATTGGGCAGCATGGGGGTCTGTGACATCCTCAGGGGATCAGTCCAGGGCCAGAGGAGGAGCTGTAAGCTAGGACTCTGGCAGCCTCGGCCACCTTTGGCCCAGGAACCACCAGCCTCATAGGACACCGAGGTTTAAGACTAAAGGGAGCCAGACATCTTCCTCGTTGAATGCCCTTCCCACCCTCTCGCTTGGGCTGTCGGGACGTCTGTGAGCGGAAACCACCAGGCTCTGGGCACAGAGCCAGACTTGGGCCCCAAGATTGCGCCTCTAATCCCAGGCCAGCATCTTCTAGCCCAACTCCTCACTTCCGTTCCCCCTCACCCCCCAGCCCCCATTAGCTATCCTCTACCAGTCTTCCCAATCCCACATCCCCTCACTGTAGACAGGATCCTCTAGGGAGACCTGGACACTTGGAGCGAGAGAAATTAGAGACAGGGTTTCAAACCCTCTGACCAGCTGTGGAGCCTGAGGCGAGTCACTTAACCACTCTGAGCCTCACCTGGGAAACGAGGAGCAGGAAAGCATTTCTAGGTTCACCTCACAAGGCCACTGCCTACATAGACATAAAAGGCAAAAAGACGAGAAGAGACCTGATACCCTATGAGCATATACAGGGGGAGGTAATCCCCCTCAGGAACAGTCATAGAGGAGGGGAATAAGGGGAAAAGGGGAGGGAGGGAAGAATGGGAGGACACAAGGGATGGGATAACCATTGAGATGTAACAAGAATAAATTAATAATAAAAAAAAATTTTTTAAAAAAGGCAAAAAGAGCCTTTGAAGGAAAAGACGAAACTGGAATTCCAAGTACTAGTTTTCGGGGGATGGCATGGAAGGGGGGCGGAGGAGATGCGGGGAGGGGGGTGGACTGTGAGCTCAGAGAGGAAGCTGGAGGAGGGGGGTGGCGGTGCGGTGACAGTTGGACACCGGGTTTCACTTTCTCTGAAAGATAGCGATCCATCCTGGGTGGCTGTCATGCTTCTCAGCACTGGCTGAACGTGATGGCGTGCGGGTGGTTCTAGAGAGGGCATCTCTCAGTCAGTCTACGGCTTTCCCACGATAAACCGAGGCCCAGGCTGACCCAGGCCCACAGGCCTGTGCTTGTGAGCCCCAGCATGTCCACCAACCTAGAATGAGTGTCTTTAGTCTGTAGCCTCAGGAACCAGAGGTACCTGCTGCCAGTGCTCGCATTTTCATTCAACAAACCCCTTCACCACAACCACCACCCCACCTCCTGGTCCAGGAGGTGACTGTGTCCCTGTCCACACACTCTCTGCACCCAGCCCAGCAAGCGAGTGCTCCCCTTGTCAGCAGCCTGCCAGTCCAGCCTAGTCTAGATGCTCCTCCCGAAGGCTTCATTTCCTTCCTCTGAATTTCTCACCTCTGCCCACCCCAGGGTGCTGTTCCCTAAGGCCCTGGCCAGCGCCTCCTTCTGTGTTTCACATTCCTGATGTCATCCTGGGGCAGCCCCTAAGCCCCTACACCCAAGCCCTAGCAGGGAGCCACCTCATCTCACTGTGTGCAGGAGACACAGTCTAGATGGAGAGTGCCCCAGAACCGCCCTTTACCGCAGCTGCTCCTTCCTCCACTCATGGACCACAGGCTAGCTTCTCTGTCTAAAACCGAGGTACCAAGAGGTAAGGGTTCCCTTCCGGAGACCACCTGCACCCCTGAGAGAGCACTCAAAGCTCTCTTGGGTGCTACGCATTTGTAATCCCAGCTCCTCCTCGGGAGGCTGGGACAGAGGGATCGGGAGCTGAGCTGTACAGTTCCAGCACTTGGGAGACGGTGGCTCACTCACTGCGAGCGAGGTCCAGGTCAGGCAGAGAAACTCTGTCTCAAATAAATTTTAAAAAAGGTTCAATTAAAGGCAAAGGGGCTGCTGGTGTCCGACAACACTAGGAGCTGGCTGAGATGCTTGATGCCTTCAGGGTGTCCTGCTAGTGGAGAAAAGGTAAGGAAGAAAGGACACTGTTACCTGGTGTCTCAGGCATGTCTTCGCTCCGGGCCAGAGTGACCTATTGCACAGGCTGCTGGGACCAAGGTCACCAAGGGCAAGACCTGTGTGCATATTTATTTCCTCGAACTGTCAAAATGGGGGGTGGGGTGGCAACAGACCCACAAGTAGCTGATTTCTAGGGCCCCCCTTCCCAAAGGTACCAAAATCTGGAGGAATCCCAGATTCTTCTAAAAACAGTGCTCTGTGTGTGTGTGTGTGTGTGTGTGTATGTGTGTGTGTGTGTGTGTGTGTGTGTGAGTGAAACCTTCATGCAGCCTCCTGTAGACAGAAACCTCTGCATCCTGAGGCAAGTGCTTGGTGCAAAGCGTAGTGTCATGGACCATAAGCACATGTTCCTTAAAGGGCAGCCCGTCTCTACGTGGCTTCTGTTTCTGTACGTGCTTATTTGAGTCCTCTGATGTGGAGCCTATGAATGAGTGGGGGGCACTGCCCGCCCCCAAGCTGTGCAGCTGCAACAAAACAGTGTGCCCCCTGCCACTGTGAAGGCTAGACGTTTGAGTTAAGCTGTCCCTAGGCTGGTTCCTCTCGGGCACTACCTCTTAGCTGTTTATTTATGTAGGCCAGCTTCCAGCTCACCCTGTAGCCCGATTGGCTTTAGAGTCTCAGTTCTCTTGCCTTGGCATCCCTAGTGTTGGGGTTAGTGGGGTATGCCACCCCGCATGGCTATCCTTGGCTTGTAGGTGACCAAATTCTCACTGTGTCCTTCCACAGTCATCTGCCGCTGCTGCTGTGTTTTCCATTTCCTAATCTCTTTGCTTTTATTTTCCTTCCTTCTTGTTTGTTTTGTTTCATTTTTTTTTTTTTTCAAGACAGGGTTTCTCTGTGTAGCCTTGGCTGTCCTAGAATTCACTGTGTAGACCAGGCTGGCCTCGAACTCAGAGATCTGCCTGCCTCTGCCTCCTGAGTGCTGGGGTTAAAGGCGTGGCGCCACCACTGCTCCATTATCCTGAACTCTTTGCATGTGGTACATGGATGCATCCGTATATGACAGTAGGTGCATGTACCCATGTCTGTTCATGTGGGAGTCAGCATCGGCAAGCAGAGAGAAATGTCTTTCTATTACTCTCCACCTTTGTATATAGGACGTGTGTGTGTGGTGTGTGTGTATATGTGTGTGTGTGGTGTGTGTCTATACGTGAGGTGTGTGTGATGGGGATATGTGTGTGTGTGGTATGTGAATGTGTGTAAAGGATATTTGTGTGTGTGTGTGTGTGTGTGGTATGTGAATGTGTGTAAAGGATATTTGTGTGTGTGTGTGTGTGTGTGTGTGTGTGTGTGTGTGTGTGTGAGATAGTGGTGGAGGCGGTGTGTGGATGCATGTAAGCCAGAGTAGACAAAATATGCTGCTCTATCCTTCTGTCTCGTTCCCTTGAGATGGGCTCTTTCGCTGAATCTGGAACCAGGCTAGTACACTGCCAGCCCTGGGTATCTCTGGTTCTGCTTCTTACTCAGAGCTGGTGTTACAGGCCTGCATGACCCCACACCTGACTTTCCTCACAGGTTCTGGGGATTTGAACTCAGGCCTTCAAGCTTGCACAGCAAGCACTTTTTTGATGGAACCATCTCCCCAGCCCCTAATTTCTTTCCTAGTCCAGTCACACCAAATCAGAGCCCACTCAATGACCCTTTTTTTTTGTTGCTGCTGTTTACCTCTTTAAAGGCTCCATTTCCAAATACAGTCACATCTGAGATACTGTGAGTTAGGAACAGGCTCCAGCCTGTAACAGATTGCAAGAGGAGTCGGGGTTGGAGGTTGAGGATATGAGTGGAGGGTCCAGACTTTGGTGCTATACACAGGGACAGTGGGAGTGGCCCAGAGGCCCAGAGGCCTGCCTCACCACCATCCAGGCAAAGCGTGGAGGGAAGATGCGTCAGCGATTCTGGTGAGGTCAGTACCCAGTGACGTCCCTGTCGCCAGCAGGAAAGGCTTGCAACAGCTCGTATTAATAGGATCCTCAACCACAGGGCCTGGGCCGTCCCTTCTTCCTGGGCCACGTCAACCAGGTCCGCGTGATGTGGAGAGGAAGAGAGGGTGGGTTTGCTTCCTCAGAACTGCTATCTCCCAGCCTTTCCGGCTCACCCTCTAGCTGTGAGGGCCCTAGCCCTTTAAATGCGTGGACGGGGCCTCTCCTGGCCTGAAGCGGCGCATGCTGCGTCAGAGGTGGACACTGATTCAAGTTCCAGCCTCTGCTGCACAGGAGCCTTTTGTTTTCAACCCAGTCACATTCTCTCTCAGGGCCTCCGTTTCTCTTCTCTGTAACCGTCAACGGCACAATTAAGCAACATGAAGCACAAATAATCCAATTAAAATGGGCGAAAGGCCAGGTGTAGTGGCACATGCCTGTGATCTGAGCACGTGGGGTGTAAAAACAGGAGGATGAGGAGTTCGAAGCCAGCCTCGGCTCACAGTAAAGTCTGTGCCACACGTGATCCTGGAAAAGAAAGAAGAGGAGCTGGGGGAGGGGCGGGCAGAGCGTGCTGGGGACAGTGCAATGTTGGCTTTACCAGCATCGGGCCTGAATTCTATTCTTAGAACCCACATGAAGATACCAGGCATGGTGGCCTATGCCAGTGATCCCGGCACCAGGGAGGTAGACACTCAGGGTTAGGGTTATGGTTAGAGTTAGGAGCCAGCCTAACTGGGGAGCTCTGAGCTAATATGAGACCCTACCTCAAAGGAAGTTGGATGGCATTCCAAAGAATGACACCTGACACATGCACAGACATACACATACACTTGTACTCAGTTGAACACACACACACACACACACACACACACACACACACACACACACACATACACACCCTTGACAAAGGATTTGACCAGACACCTCCTACTGAATAAAATACAGGAGCTGGGTGGTGGTGGTGCATACTTTTAATCCCAACACTTGGGAGGCAGAGGCTGGTGGTTCTCTGAGGGTTCAAGGCCAACCTGGTCTACAGAGTGACTTCCAGGACAGCCAAGGCTACACAGAGAAACACTTTCTCAAAAAAAAAAAAAAAAAAAAAAAAAAAAAAAAAAGAAAGAAAGAAAGAAAAGAAAAGAAAAAAAGACAGAAAAGACAGAAAAGATACAGGAATGTCCTACTAGTGTGCATGGTTGCTGGAGACCAGGAGATACAGGGAGGTACAGAGCCACACCCCACCATTCAAAGCTGAATCAGACAGTAACCAGTGTTGGTGAGGATACAGAGACACTAAGCACCTTTGTACAATGCTGGCAGGAATGCAAAAACATTGCCTGCGCAAAACAGTTTTTGACAAACACAAAGATATGTCCAGGAAGTTCACTCCTGAACTCATACCCCAAACACATCCAAAACTCTTTTTGGTTGTTTTTCTGAGTCACGTCCTCTATACCATAGGCTAGTGTGCAATTCACAGTTGCGAGGTTGGCCTCAAACACGTGGTAATCTTTCGGCTTTAGCCTTCCAAGCAGTAGGTGTGCATCACCACACCGGGCCAAAACAAAACAGAAACAAAAAACAAAGACCAACCAACCAACAACAACAACAAAAATGTGTCCTAAAAAGAAGTAAAACCAGGCCAAGCAGTGGTGGTGCACACCTTCAATCCCAGCACTGGGCGGGGGGGAGGGAGGGAGGAGGCAGAGGCAGGCGGATCTCTGTGAGTTCGAGGCCAGCCTGGTCTACAGAGTGAGTTTCAGGACAGCCAGGGTTGTTACGCAAAGAAACCCTGTCTCGAAACAAACAAGAAAGCAAAACAAAAGGCCATCAATGCTGCGTGATGTTGCTGATGAGAGGGAGAGCAGAAGAGTGAAGTCAGGAGTATGGGAACCCAGGGACGGGAAGTGACTGCTAGCAGAATTTAGGAGGCTTGACAGGCCTATGCTAGAATTGGATGGTGGAGATGACTGTAACCCTGAATGACAGGAAAACACAGAACCACACACATCTGATGATATAAGCGTGGTTGAGTGGTGCAGGGAACCTCTTAGGATATTTAGTGTCACTCAAGGGCTGAGCCTGCCCCTCAGTGGGCATTTGACAAACATGTACCTGGCAGTTCCTGGGGTAGACGAAGTGGTTTGTGTCATTGGGTGGCTTTGGGGCAGTTGGGAAAGGCAGAGTTACGTAAGCCCCAGTGAGCAAGGACATGCCGGGTCAGGGAGGTCATGGGGCCCTGGGGATCAGTTGTTCTCCTGTTGCCATGGAGTCTTCCGGGGACCCAGCCTGCCAACAGGTGTGCTCTATGCCTCCCAAATTGAGTACTGACCCCTCCAGGGTTCTGAAGCCTTATTCAGAGGAGAGATGAGTAGAGCATTCCCTCAGCTCTGTGCCTCTCTCTGCTTCCCCGACCCCAACACACACACACACACACACACACACACACACACACACACACACACACCAGCTGCCGAAGAAAGCCTGGGGACTAAGATGACAAGCAAACTGACAAGCTAGCAACAGGGCAGAGACTGCCTAGCAGTCCACTGGCTGGTTGCCCAGGATGACCCTGCCCCCACCACCACTATGAGCCCAGGCTATCTCTGTGAGGTGAGAGGCAGACACAATGACCACAGAAGGTCCAGAGCCCACACAGAACTGTGTCCCTTCAAAGATGACACCACATCAAACACTAACATGGTAGAAATTCAATTGTATCCCCACTTTTCTTGTAGTGACAGCATAGAATACACTGCCCACTTTTTGAGAGAAAGCCCCTTGTATTCCAGGTTGGCTAGTGCACACCACTGCAAAGGCTTAGAAGGTGTGGAGACTGAATTCAGACCTTCCTGCATGCTGGGTAAGCACTCTACCAACTGGTCTACCTCTCCGGCCCTTAGAACACCTTTTTTATTTATTTATTCGCCCCCCCCCCCCCGCAAAGACAGGGTTTCTCTGTGTAACCTTGGTTGTCCTGGACTCCCTTTATAGACTAGGCTGGCCTCAAACTCACAGAAATCTCCTTGCCTCTGCCTCCCTGAGTGCTGGGATTAAAGGTGTGCGCCACCACATCCAGCTAGAATACCTATTTTGAAATCTCAGATTCTTGCCTAAAATGTCTGAGTTCCCTGGCCCCAATAAGCTGGGTAGGTTTCTAGGTTTCCCATGTGCCAGGCTTCTCACTACACAGTCACGAACCACACAACCACTTTAGGATCCAGTTCCATTTTGCAGATGGAGAAACTGAGGCATAGAAGGCAGAATCATGGAAGGGGAGGGAGAAAAATGCAGGCTGGAGTCCAAATAGTCTTCCTAGGTCAAGAGACCCACCAACTTATTCAGTGGCTTGTTCAGAACTGATGCTGCCAAGTGGCTCAGTGAAAGTAAAACTAATAGTTTCTCCACAGAAGCAGGGGAGAGTGTCCTGCTGAGCGAGGGCTAAGTGGCACACACCAGGTAGGTGTGACTGAGAGTCTGATGGGGGCAGGGGTGGGGGGACAGGGAAGGAGAGTGTGCCCTGTAGACAGGGCTCTGGGTACAGTAGGTGCTGAAGAAACATCAGTGAACATCTGTATAGCCATCCAGATGGAGCCATCTGCACAAGCTGTAGCACAGCACAGGGGATTTACGGCTCCCAGCCTGCAGGACCCAGGCGTGCTCCGCTGGCTGGCGTGTGTGCACGAGCGCATCTGTGGCCAGGCTTCTGAAAGGACAGCATCCGGGCTGTTGGTCGGAGCAGCTGATCTCAGGCAGTCCAGCTGGCTGTTAGGTTCCTTTCCCAAGGAATCAAGCTTCTGTCACCCTTGTCACACCGGAGCACATGATCTTGCTTCTGGGCAGCTTTGAAAACATGCTGACTTTTTCTATAGCACGTTCAAAAAGTTGCTTTTTTGACTACTGTAGATTGCAACACTTTCCAGGAAAAGTAACTGAAAGGGAAAAAAAAAAAAAAAAAACGTGCCAGACGTCCCCTCCTTTGTAGAGTTTACTTGGGCACCCAGTCCACAAAAGCAGTACTTGCTGGCCTCACAAAGAAGGGAGCTACTGGTGGAGGGCTGATGCACCATGTATGCACGTGTGTGTGTGTGTACATGCCTGTGTGTGCACATGTGCATGAGTGTGTGTGTGCACATGCGTGTGGAGGCTAGAGGTCGATGTTCAGAGTCTTCCTTGGTCACTCCCCACCTTATTTGTTTATGTGTTTATTTACAGGCAGGATCTTTCACTGAACCTGGGTCTCACTAGTTTAACTAACCCCCATCTCTGCCTCCAGCACTGAGGTGACAGACCTGCACCACAGCCCCGGCATTTGCATGGGCATTGGCCATCTGAACTCATCTGATCTTCATGCATGTAAGGCAGGCACGTTACTGACTCTTTACAGTTAGGAGTTGAACATCAAGAAAAACAAGAGCCGGGTGTGGTGGTGCACGCCTTTAATCCCAGCACTAGGGAGGCAGAGGCAGGTGGATCGCTGTGAGTTCCAGGCCAGCCTGGTCTACAAAGTGAGTCCAGGACAGCCAAGGCTACACAGAGAAACACTGTCTCAAAAAACCAAAAAAAAAAAAAAAAAAAAAAAAAAAAAAGGAAAAAAAGAAAAAGAAAGAAAGAAAGAAAAAAGAAAAACAAGAAAGAGAAGTTATGGCTGGGTGTGGTGGTGCATGCCTTTATTCCCAGCACTCGGGAAGCAGAGGCTCTCCAAATGTGAAGCCAGCCTGGTTTACACTAATTCCAGAACAGCCAGGGACCACCCCACCCCACACATACATACACACTGTCTCAAAAAAAAAAAAAAAAAGATGCACAAGAGGAAGACGTGAGAAGAGGGGGGGCCTCCTGTGCTAATCAACAAGTACACTGAGAAGATGCGCTTGCAAAGGACCCAGATTCAGTTCCCAGAATCCCACAGTGACTCACAACCACCTCTAACACCAGTTCCTGGAGACCTCCTACTCTCTTCTGACACCGGTAGGCACTGCACATCATGGTGCCCCTCCAATCCATACATGCAGGCAAAACAGTCACACACATAAAAATAAACTTTTTTTCTGGTTTTGGGTTGGGGCACTGAGGAGAGGGCAGCTTGTAAGGGCGGCACCAGCGTGAGCACCTGAGTTCAGATCCCCAGCACCATGTCAAAGCTAAGCATAGTGGTAGACATCTGAAACCCTAGAACTGGGAGTCAGAGACAGGTGTGTCCCATGGGCTCACTGGCCAACCAGTCTAGCAGGGACATGGAGCTCTAGACCCAGCAAGAGACCCTACCTCAAATGAGGCAGCAAGCTATAAATGAAGACACTGGACTCTGATCTCTAGCCTCCACACAGATGTGCCCCCTTGCATCCGTGTACATCCATCCACACGTGCATGCACGCACACACCACACACACAAGAAAAACCTAGGGAAGAGCTTCAAAGCACAGAGCTCGGGGTGTTACTCAATTTGAGGAGAGGCCCTGGGTTTGTCTTCAACATGGAAAGGAGGAAGAAGAGAGGAAGGGCGGAGGAAGAAGGAAAGAACAGAGGGAGGGAGCATCAAGGGGCCTCTGAGGTTGCCTGAGTGGGAGGCCCGGGGTCTTCCTGAGGAGAAGGAACACAGCTGTGGGGCTGCGTTCCACGAGGGACGTGCTGTGGGACAACTCATGACAGGAAAGGGAAACGGAGGCACCGAAGCCAGTAAACTGGGGACAGGGACAAGAATGCCCATAAGGTGCTGTGTGCTCAAACAGGGAGGAAGGAGACCAAGGGGTCAACCTCTTCCTTAGCGTACAGGGGCCCCGGAGACAAGCATCAGGGGCAGAGGACACACACGATCATAGAAACACCAGAGGTGCTCCCAACACACACACACACAGACACACACACACATACACACACACACACATACACACACACACACACACACAGGCACACAGGCACACACAGGCACACACACCACCCACATAATGCCACAACTAACCCCCTAGAAAGAATATCTGGGTACCCCTATGACTGGCACTCTTGGCTCAGAACCCCAGCACCATTGACCCTCTTGGGAAAGTGACACAGACAGGGGCTGTTGCTCAACATCTCCACCCCATCCAGCCCAGGGTCAGGGAGGAGCCAGGGCCAGACCTCGCGTGCCTGCCCA
Organism: Acomys russatus; assembly: GCF_903995435.1. Lineage (NCBI taxonomy): Eukaryota > Metazoa > Chordata > Mammalia > Rodentia > Muridae > Acomys > Acomys russatus. The sequence continues at coordinate 10,515,436 of NC_067158.1, read as the reverse complement.
CACAACCACTGTCACCGGCAGCAGACACCCAGCCACCAACGCAGAGAGCTGGGATTACAAAGGATCTTGCAAAATATTTCCCATCCTTCAGGGATCAGCTAAAGTCAGTCTCTCTCTCTCTCTCTCTCTCTCTCTCTCTCTCTCTCTCTCTCTCATCAATCTCTCTTGTCTCGGTCTGGTAAGTACATGGAACCTTTTAGAATTCTAGTTTTGTAATCTTTGTGTGGCCTTGGGCAAGCACTTTTCTGTGCTTCGTTTCCATCTATGTAAAGTGAGGATAAGATTGTATCATATGTGAATCAATAGGGGACATCCCCTTAACAGTCCTTCCCCATAAGGGTGGGCAATGAGGTCAGTGAGAGAGGCAGTTGCCTGTGTGCATGCAGCTACAGTGCAGACAAGCCCACCTCCTGCTCCTGCCCCGCGTTTCCTGCAGGGCAGGCCCCTGGCAGAGCACGGTGCCAAGCACTTTCTTTCCTCACTCCTGCAGAGGAGCAGGATTCCAACGGTGAGGGCTGGAGAGCCGGGCTCGGTGGTCATGAGCACTTGTCACTGTGCGTGCCACCCATGTCCTGCTGCCTGTTGCTCTTAAAGAGGACTATGGTTCAGTTTCCAGCATCCATATGGTGGCTCACAACCATCCATAATTCCAGTTCTAGGGGACACCAGTGCCCTCTTCTGACCTCTGTGGGTGCTAGGCGTGTGCATGCAGGCAAAACACTCATACATATAAAACAAAGCTTAAAAACAACAACAACAACAACAACAACAAAAAACTAAGTGTGGTGCATCTTGGCACATACAGGACCAGACAGCCTTCAGGACAAGGGTGGGACACAGGTCTCAAAACCTTGAATTTAACTGGGCATGGTGGCACACTCCTTTAATCCCAGCACTCAGGAGGCAGAGGCCCGTGGATCGCTGTGAGTTCCAGGCCAGTCTGGTTTACAAAGTGAGTCCAGGACAGCCAAGGCTACACAGAGAAACCCTGTCTTAAAAAACTAAAAAAAAAAAAAAAAAAAAAAAACCAAACAAACAAAAAACAAAACAAAACAAAAACTTGAATTTCTGTTCCTATCTTCGGGCATGACCTGAGAGATGGATTCCTGTGTATGGACAAATTCAGAGGGTAGCAATGGGCCCTAACAGGTTCTGTCCTGTCCTGTCTCCACTTGTTTAGGCCCACGTCTCAGGCACAGCTAGACCCTGGGCAGCACAATGAAAGCCTAAACACACCTCCTAGTGCCTCTAGGACAGACTTGCCAACTCCAGCCCAGGCTGATCCCACTGACTTCCATTGCTCTGAGGACACCCCCACCCCCACCCCCACCCCGCGCAATGGAGGCTGCTAGGCCCAAGCTAGAACATCAGCTTCCAGGGAGGTGGAGACCCCTCCCTGGAGCACCTTTTAAGCCCTGGACTTATGACCACCCAATGTCTGAGGTCCCTTGGAACTCAGTAGATTTCTTTCTCTGGGAAAGGCTGGAACACAGCCTCGAGACCCCAAGGACCCTAGTGCCCTGAGAGCTAAAGGCGCTCCACACTGACAAAGGCAGATATGGGCATAGATGGAACTGGGCACACAAATAAACACACTCACCAGGCCAGGAGCCTGACATGTGCAGCCTGAGACCCCAGCCTTGAGGTATGTCTGACTAGCCTGCTGGGCCATCTGTCACTCTGGCCCCTGCCTAAATCAGTCTTTGGGCAGCCCTGAGAGCCAGCTAGGGCTGGTTTGTACCTGGTTAAAAGAATTGGCTGAGACCTGAGGCTTTGGAGAGTCAGGGTAACAAAGCACCTAAACTTAAGTGTGACTCACAAGCAGACACAGCCCCCTCCCAAGTGGCACAAGGCCAGCTGGGTACAGGAGAATCAGCGCTGAGTGCCCTGTCTCATTTCTATCTAGTGCTGGCTGCCCCCCAAGCCAAACTTACACTAGTCCCTCATTACAGGAGACAGGACTTTCCCCCACCCGACTCCCAACCACAGACAAACTCCAAAGAAATTCACCATCCCAGGGTCTCAGAAGGAATCATTCCTGGACATGGGGAAACTGAGGCTGAAAAACAGGACTGGCCAAGGTCTCTCACCACATACTCACCATGCCAGGCTGTGCTCTAGGCTCATCTGATCTGCAGCCTCGGGGTCCCCAGAGCCAGGTGGGCATACTGCCAGAAGCCTGGTCTGCGTGCTGGCTTTTCTGGGGAGTCACTACGACCTGGGTACACAGAAGTCACACCCTTCTTCCCCGTCCTAAGCCTGGGCGGGTCTGAACTGAAGGTACCTGATAACCTCCCAGGACATGTGTGGGGGCCCTGGCCCCTGCAATGGAGTCCTGGTTTTGCTGAGCAGGAGGCCCCATGACAGAAAACTAGGGCCCCAGATGTGCCCAAGCATATAGCACTTGGGGACAAAGAGGGCTCCAAGTGGCCTCTAGGGTCTCTTCTGTCCACTGAGCCCCGCATCTCAGTAGGAAAAGGCGTGATCACCATCCCAAGTGTCACAAACTGTGGGACTTCTCCACAAGGAGGACGTAAGAATGTGGGCAAGGCCCACAGGAATGCAGGCAGTCACCTTGGAGAAAAGTGCTTTGGGCCCTCCTAGATAGGTCTCCAGGACCCAGCCAGGGGACTCTCAGGTAAGAGGAACTGTGGTGGACGAACACATGTTTTTGTTTTGATCCCAAGTGTGGGATGGGGAACAGACTTGTGAGAGATCAGGTGATGTTTATCCACTAGAAGACCAACCACCTGGTACAGGGGCGTGGTTTTTGCCAGCTGAAACACATCCTAGTGCAGACTCAGAGAGGAGGCATATATATGGCCCCAAAACAGGAGGCAGGGTGTTTTGGGTCTTGGTCTTGTTTGGCTGTTCATCGCTCCACTTCGAGACGCTCCTAGAGAGAACCGCTCCAGAGAATGCTTCGAGGCTCCGGGTTCCGGCTGCTGTTCCAGGCTCCAACAGCAACTTTGGTTGAATTGCTGGTCTGCTGAAATCCTGCCGACTACACCAGGAGACTCGCTCGCTCCCCGGAACTGAGTCCAAAAAGGTCTACTTCTCCTGTTCCCATGAACCTCTTTTCTCTCCTATCTGGGATAGGTGGGTTGGAAGGGAGGTATAAACATTAAAGAACCTCAAATAAAGTAGGTTTGGAAAAGGTCGAAGCCTACAGGTGGTGCCCAGTGTGCTTTGGACATGAATAACTTAACTTCTCCTTCTCCTTCTCCTTCTCCTTCTCCTTCTCCTTCTCCTTCTCCTTCTCCTTCTCCTTCTCCTTCTCCTTCTCCTTCTCCTTCTCCTTCTCCTTCTCCTTCTCCTTCTCCTTCTCCTTCTCCTTCTCCTTCTCCTTCTCCTTCTCCTTCTCCTTCTCCTTCTCCTTCCCTCCCCCTCCTTCTCCTTCTCCTTCTCCTTCTCCTTCTCCTTCTCTCCTCTCTTCTCCTTCTCCTTCTCCTTCTCCCCCTCCCCCTCCTTCCTCCCCCTCCTTCCCCCCCCCTTCTCCTTCTCCTTCTCCTTCTCCTTCCTCCCCCTCCTTCTCCTTCTCCTTCCTCCCCCTCCTTCTCCTTCTCCTTCCTCCCCCTCCTTCTCCTTCTCCTTCCTCCCCCTCCTTCTCCTTCTCCTTCCTCCCCCTCCTTCTCCTTCTCCTTCTCCTTCCTCCCCCTCCTTCTCCTTCTCCTTTCTCCTTCCTCCCCCTCCTTCTCCTTCTCCTTCTCCTTCCTCCCCTCCTCCTCCTCCTCCTTCTCCTTCTCCTTCCTCCCCCTCCTCCTCCTTCTCCTTCTCCTTCTCCTCCTCCCCCTCCTCCTCCTTCTCCTTCTCCTTCCTCCCCCTCCCCCTCCTCCTCCTTCTCCTTCTCCTTCCTCCCCCTCCTCCTCCTTCTCCTTCTCCTTCTCCTTCCTCCCCCTCCTCCTCCTTCTTGTGGTTTTTCAAGATAGGGTTTCTCTGTGTACCCTTGGCTGTCCTTGACTTACTTTTACTTTGTAGACGAGGGATCTGCTTGTCTCTGCCTCCTGAGTGTTGGGATTAAAGGTGTGTGCCACTACGCCCAGACGTAACTTCTAATGTTGTGGAGGAAGATACAGGTTTTGAAGATACACAGATGCTGTTTCAGGGTATCAGCAAAATTGCAGCAGCTGTTGCAAAGTTCTTTCCTGCTTTATACCCAGAGGGAATTTGTTTTGTTTTTGTTTTTTCTTTGCCTTTTTACTGTATTACATTTTTTAAAAGATTGGAAGAAGGACTGATAAGATACGAAAACCAGAAAGGTCAGTAATTTCTATTGTTCTGGAAAGGATTGCAGAGTTGGCTGTACAATTAGAGAATTTGCTGGTAGAAGTTGAAGCATATGGGAAGGAAAAGTGCCATTGATAAAGGGAGAACACCTGGTAACTGAGGGCTGGTGTTTCCAACAATTGCCACCTCGCCCTGCTCCACGTGCCAGGTGTCCAGAGCACCAGCGTGCAGAAGGGGGAAGAGAAAAAACAGGAGTCCAGAGAGGCTGTAAAGATTCTAGAGGAATGAGAAAGCAGACAGTCCAAAAGGGCTTTGGAGACAAGTCCCCCGATAGAGGAATTCTCTCTAGGGCCACACAGATGCCATCAGCTTTTCCAGTCTCTGTGCAACATATCCCTACTAATGATGGTGGTGAGGCTTATGATGAGAGGGCATGGCGTCCAGTAGATACGCTAGATTTAAAGCACTTTAAAGAGGCTATTGTACTGTATGAAATGCGTCCATCTTTTGTTAAACAAATGTTAAGTAGCTGGGCTACGCAGCATAGACTTATTCCCCAAGATCGGAAGGGATTGGTGTCAGCTGTGTTAGAAGCTGCTCTGTAGTCACAGTGGTTATCGTGGTGGAGAAATGAGCCCCGAGAACGGAACAACAAAATATAACAAGGGGGATAAATGTTGTTAAAGACCAACTGCTTGGTGAAGGGCGTTCTGCTGACGTAAGAGAACAGATTCGATCTGAAGATGCAGTAATTGAACAATGTCATGTTGCAGCCTTCAGAGCTTGGGACATGGTTGAGGAGCCTGGTAAAACAACCACTTCATTTACTAGGGTATTTCCAGGCCCTGGAGAAGCTGTCACAGAATTCTTACAGAGATTGGGTTCAGCTCTAGATAGAGCCAGACCAGATCCTGAGACCAGACAGGCATCGACAGTGATCATGGCATATGAGAATACAAATCCTGAGTGTAAGAGAGCAATTTGACCATTAAAAGCACGAGGAGCCCCATTAGATGGATGGGTAAGAGAGAGTTAATATTAGCTCTCAGGAGCATCAAAACAATATCATAGGACAAGCTATAGCTAGAGGTCTCAGATGTCAAAACACCGGTGCTTTAATTATGGTGAATTGGGCCATTTACAAAAAAAACTGTAAGGTTAAGAGTTCCAGACCTCAAAATAACAGGGGCACTCGCTTTGGAGTAAATGGGGCTTCTGGCCCTGATGGTACAAGGGGCTTCTGGCCCTGATGGTGATGATGTGCCAAGACTGCCAGGGCATTGTGGCCACATGGGAAGGGAAAACATTGGTGTAGGGATTGCCAATCCAAGAGAGACATACAAGGTAATCTCTTGCTATCAGAAAACAAAAGGAGGGGCCTGTTAGCTTGAGGCCCCGCAACACACGGTAGGAGCTGTCTGTCTTTGGTCAGCCAGGAGGTAACAAACTTGCAGGAAAATGAAGACTAGGTATCGATGATGATTTAATGCATGCCACTGAAGGCAGCGCAGCTTTGGATTTGGCCTCAGATAAATCTCTTACATTATCCCCACAGGTTGAATGTTACAAAATAACCACTGATATTTATGGTCCTTTACCTTCAGGGACAGTAGGAATAATCTTGGGAAGAAGTGGATTAACTTTTCAAGGCTTTATTGTGCATCCTGGTATTATAGATGGGGATTGTAAGGAAGAAGTTAAACTCCTGGCATATGTAAAGAAGGAGATGCAAATTAATGTAGGGGCTAGAATTGCTCAGCTGTTACTGTTTCCTTTCATCAAGGGCAAAGCCGCTCCAGTAGAAAGAACAGGTGCATTTGGGAGTACTTGAAGATGTGTGTTCTGACAAACAATGGTTAATGACCAGAGACCTAAATTAATGGTACCAATGAATGGTGTTGAAATAGAAGGTTTGGTGGAAACAGAAGCAGATGTCATGACCCTTTCTCAAAAGTATTGGAAGCCAGATTGGCCACTTCAGAAGGTTTATACACAATTTATAGGAATTGGTAAATTATCTCAAATAAGACAAAGTGTGTCTTAAGACAAATAATATTAAGTGTGTGGGACCAGAAGGGCAAATGGAAGATGAGACCCTATGTGGCTGACATACCCATAAATTTATGGGAAAAGGATCTTTTGCAACAATGGGGTTACTCAAATTGATATTCCTGCAATCACAGAGATGAGACAGACAATGATAAAATTAGGGTTGAGGGCCGGGCATGGTGGCGCACGCCTTTAATCCCAGCACTTGGGAGGCAGAGGCAGGCAGATCACTGTGAGTTTGAGGTCAAACTGGTCTACAAAGTGAGTCCAGGACAGCCAAGGATATACAAAGAAACCCTACTTTGAAAAAACAAAAAGGAAAAAAAAGAGATTTTAAAATTAGGGCTGAAATGGTAGATGCTTCTGGGGAAGGTACTGATACATGTAATCTCCTACTGGGCTCTTTATGCAAAGGGAAGATAAAATCATGGAGTAGATTTTCTTTTTTTTGTTGTTGTTTGTTTGTTTGTTTTTGTTTTTCAAGACAGGGTTTCTCTCTGTAGCCTTGGCTGTCCTGGACTCACTTTGTAGACCAGGCTGGCCTCGAACTCACAGCGATCCGCCTGCCTCTGCCTCCCGAGAGCTGGGATTAAAGGCGTGCACCATCAGGCCCAGCGGAGTGGATTTTCTTAGCACATAAACAAAGTAAAAAAAATTGAAGACATACGTAGGAAAAATTTCTGAATTAATTATAAAAGGTAGAATAAGACTGTGTCAACTGTCAGGAACAGGCCCCGCAGAAATTGTAGTGCCTCTTACTAATGCTGAAATTATGTCATTATGAGTAATCAATGAAGATTATCAAAGAGCTTGCAGGAACTATTGGAGAGAAATTAATAACAAATACCTGAAAAGCAAACATATACAGGCTATAAAAGAACTAATTGGATCCTTCCTCATATTGTAAAGAGAACACCAATTCCAGAGGCACCAACCTTCTATACTAATGCAAACAGCATGGGAATGGCAGGTTATAAATCAGATAAAATAACTGAGGTGATCAAAAGCCCATATACCTCAGTACAAAAATCAGAATTGTATGCAATCCTTATGCTGCTGTTAGATTTTCCTGAATCTCTTAATATAATTATTCAATATAATATAATAAATATAATATAAATTCTCAATATGCAGAAAGAGTTGTTTTGCATATAGAAACTGCTGAATTTAGCCAGGCGTGGTGGCGCACGCCTTTAATCCCAGCACTGAGGGAGGCAGCGGCAGGTGGAGCTCTGTAAGTTCTCGGCCAGCCTGGTCTATAAAGAGAGTCCCGGACAGCCAAGGCTACCCAGAGAAACCCTGTCTCAAAAAACAAACAGCTGAGTGTGGTGGTACACGTCTTTAATCCCAGCAATCAGGAGGCAGAGGCAGATGGATCTCTGTGAGTTCGAGACCAGCCTGGTCTACAAAGCGAGTCCAGGACAGCCAAGATTACACAGAGAGACCCTGTCTCAAAAAACAAAAACAAAAACAATAGAAAAAGAAAGAAAGAAAGAAAGAAAGAAAGAAAGAAAGAAAGAAAAAGAAACTGCTGCATTTACACCTGTTAGCTCAGAATTGACTTTGTTGTTTATGGAATTGCAACAGGCCATCAGAAGTAGAAAGCATTCCTTGTACATTACTCATGTTCAGCCTCATACAGAATTACCAGGTCCATTGGCACAAGGAAATGAGGAAATTGACCCACTCCTAATAGGAAATGTGTTCGAAGCCTCAAAATTTCATGAAAAGCATCATGTTATTAACAGTAAAAGTGTAAAGAAAAAGTTCTCTATTACTTTGTGACAAGCCAAAGACATAATTAAAAAGTGTCCTACGTGTTCTTTGTATAACCAAACTGTAGGCAAAAGGAATGAAATCTGGCAGATGGATATGTTTCATTTTGCAGAATTTGGAAAACAAAGGAACGTACATCATAGCGTTGATGCATACTCGGGTTTCAAGGGGCATCTGCTTTAAGTTCTAAAAAGGCTGATTGTGTAATCCCACACTTAGTGTAAATAATGGCAATTATGGGGATATTTGCACAAATCAAGACTGACAATGCTCCTGCATATGCATCTAATAAGATGAAGTGTTTTTTTTGCATATTATAATATGAAACACATTACTGGTACAGGACAAGCCGTTGTAGAAAGAACTAATTGTACCTTAAAAGAGATGTTTATTAAACAAAAAGGAAGTGTAAAGACCCCCATATCTTCCCATTATGCAATTAATTAAATAATGCTTTGTTGACTTTAATTTTTTTTTTAAAGATTTATTTTATTATTATGTATATGGTATTGTCTGCTTGTTTACCTGCAGGCCAGAAGAGGGCACCAGGTTACATTATAGATGCTCACAAACATCTGTAATGTGATCTGATGCCCTCTTCTGGTCTACAGGCAGAATACATATATACATAATAAATAATCTTAAAAATAGGGCAGGTGTTTATCTTTAGATAATTTGTACACCTTGCATATTCCATATATATGGAGAAATGTACCTATACCAATACTTGTAAAAGTTTTCTTATTTTCAGAGCAAAACCAAACCAAAACAAAACAGATAATAATGAAGACAAAGCAGGTAGCACAGGTGAGTCAACCTCAAAGACTGCCTCAGCTACTGTTTCCTCAAGAATCTCAAGCATATCAACTTTAAAAGGGCTAGCCCAAAGAATCGATCCCAAATAGACTGGACAGAAACAGACACAGCTAGGTTTTCCAGTGCTTGGCCAATATCTTATTTTTCTAAGGGTACCCAAAACATGTTCTTAATCCCCAGAGAAAAGTAATTTTGAGAACATGATGCCCCATTCCCAGTTGGTAGGGTGGGTGTTTTTGGTGGGTTGCCAATGTTTGTTATTGTCTAGGGGGATTGGTTATAAGTTAGTAAAGATTACATTTAGGATTTTCTTTCTTTCTTCCTCTACTCTTCTTTCTCTCTTATCTTTCTATCCTACCTAGTGTTAGGGGAAAGGAGGGAAAAAGGGAAAGATAAAAGGGGAGGATACAGAACTATAGGATAAAAGGGAGATTATTAGCCTCAAATATTTTACATTGGTATCATAGATTGATAAGAAATTTAAGATTATTTTGTTCAACCTTTGCTTTATTTTTATACACTTGTATATTGATTGATTTTGTTCAACATTTGCCTAACGTATTGTACATATGCAACTCATTTAAAATGTGATGTAAAGTTCTAGTCTTATGAGAGCTAACTATTACAAACTGTTCAGGATGGTTGGAGATACAAGTTAGTAGTTAGTCACCTAAGCTGGGCGGTGGTGGCACACGCCTTCAATCCCAGCACTCGGGAGGCAGAGGCTGGCGGATCGCTGTAAGTTCGAGGCCAGCCTGGGCTACAAAGTGAGTCCAGGACAGCCAAGGCTACACAGAGAGACCCTGTCTCGAGGGAAAAAAAGGTAGTCACCTATAAATCTTATTTGTAGCCTTGTTAGATACTAGTTTAGTTAATTACAGAAGAAGCTTTATTTAGTTTCTTGTATATGTTTTCAAGGTTAAGCAGATAGTGCATAGCTAAAAACAGGCAATGCTTGTCTATTTAGATATACTGAGATAGACCAATAAGTTGATCAATTGATAGATACATAGATAGAATAGACAGATATGATTATGCACTATAGTAAATAGATAGATGGTCTTCAAACACTTCAGAGATCTACAGAATATGACATTTAATAACAAAGGGCTTTTCTGACAGAGACACATCTGCTCCTGGCAGCACCTCCAGTCTACTTCATTTATTTTTTTTTTTTTTTTTTGTTTTTCGAGACAGGGTTTCTCTGTGTAGCCTTGGCCATCCTGGACTCACTTTGTAGACCAGGCTGGCCTCGAACTCACAGCGATCCGCCTGCCTCTGCCTCCCGAGTGCTGGGATTAAAGGCATGCGCCACCACGCCCGGCTCTCCAGTCTACTTCAATGAAGATGATGGGCATCAAGAAATAAGTGTGGGCTGGGCCTGGTGGCTCACGCTTTAATCCCAGCACTCTGGAGGCAGAGGCAGGTGGATCGCTGAGTTCGAGGCCAGCCTGGTCTACAAAGAGTCCAGGACAGCCAGCCAGGGCTACACAGAGAGACCCTGCCTTAAAAAACAAAACAAAATCTTTGATGGTGTTGAAGACCAGATAGCCATAGTATTTCTATAAGCATTAGTTTATAAGCTTAAAACATGTTTAAAGGTTGGTAAATGTAAATTATAATAAAGTGATTTAGGAAAAGTTTGGACACTATGTATGAGAAGACTCAGTAGGATCGGATAGACAGTGGAATAACTTCTCCAAGATTGTCAAATACAAATGGACTGGTCCTTGTAAATGTAACTTTTCCTAGATAAACCACCCCCCCCCACCCACACACCCACCCACCCCCACCCCCCCCCCCACCCCCCCACCCCCCCCAACCCCCCCCCCCCGTTTTCTCTGTGCAGCCTTGGCTGTCCTGGATACTTTGTAGACCAGGCTGGCCTCAAACTCAACAGCAATCCACCTGCCTCTGCCTCCTGAGTGCTGGGACATAATTGTTTTTATTGTATATAGTTTTCATTTTTAATAGAGGGATATGTAGTGGATGTAAGCTTGTTTTTGTTTTTGTTTTTTATTAATTTATTCTTGTTACATCTCAATGGTTATCCCATCCCTTGTATCCTCCCATTCTTCCCTCCCTCCCATTTTCCCCTTATTCCCCTCCCCTATGACTGTTCCTAAAGGGAATTTCCTCCCCCTGTGTATGCTCATAGGGTATCAAGTCTCTTCTTGGTAACCTGCTATCCTTCCTCTGAGTGCCACCAGGTCTCCCCCTCCAGGGGACATGGACAAATATGAGGCACTCTCCACTCAGCTGTGGACAATGTTCTGCCCATTGGCTAGATCTGGGTAGGGGTTGCTTGTTTTTGTTTTGATCCCAAGTGTGGGATGGGGAACGGACTTGTGTGAAAACAGGCGATGTTTATCCACTAGAAGATGAACCACCTGGTACAGGGGCCTGGGTTTTGCCAGCTGAAACCCCTCCTAGTACAGACTCAGAGAGTAGATCTATATATATATATGAGCCCAAAACAGGAGGCAGGAGTTTTTTGGGTCTTGCTATTGTTTGGCTGTTCATCTCTCCACTTCGAGATGCTCCTGGAGAGAACCACTCCAGAGAATGCTTCGGGGCTCCAGGTTCCGGCTGCTGTTCCAGGTTCCAGCAGTAACTTTGGTGGAATTGCTGGTCTGCTGAAATCCTGCCAACTATGCCAGGGAAATCTCTCCCAGGAACTGAGTCCAAAAAGGTCTACTTCTCCTGTTCACATGAACATCTTTTCTCTCCTATCTAAGTAGGTGGGTTGGCAGGGAGTTATAAGCATTAAAGGACCTCAAAGTAGGTTTGGAAAAGGTCGAAGCCTACAAGGAACAGGGGGATTTCTCCCTGTGTCCAGAACTCTCAAGGCTGTTCCGCAAGTGACTAAGAATGAAGAGATGCTAGACTTTAGAGATGCATAGCCCTGGATGGGAACCACGTGACTTCATCGCAGATGCGCTGGCTGGAGGCTTCAGTTCTTCATTTATCATATATACATCCTGCTGGAGAAGCCAAGGAGGTGGGACACATCTGGGAGAGACCAAGACCCGACACCAGCCGTCACTTAGAACCAGAGGGCCCAGCTCATCATCAAGCCTTTTATTTAAAACAGTCATAAATCAAGATGTAAAAACCCTTCCCTCGGAGCACCAAGAACGGAAGGCACAATTGGAACTCCATCCGCACAGGAAGGCAACCCAAGCTGGAGATCGGAGCCCAGCCTAGGGAAGTAAGACCCAGCCAGGTGAGAGGGGGTTGGCCCAAGCCTCAGGCAGGGTCTGTGCAAATGCTGAGGCCATGGAGGAAGTGATGGGTTTGGGGCGGTGGGGGGCGGGGTCTAAGCCCCAAGCACCATGGTGTCCTTTGTGGGCAGACATTTGGAGTCACCGGCTGCCCACTGCGCCTAGGGGTGCGCACCACGAGTGCCAGCTCCATGCAGCTTGCATACAGGAAGCAGAACCAGGGTCTCTTTGCAGGATCAGGGGCTCACTCTGAAGCTTCAGGAAACAGCTCCAAAAAGTCTCTGAAAGCCCAGGGTGGTGAGGGAATGCTGGGAGTCTGGCGTCCCCTATGGATCTCTGGAAGCCAACCCTTCTTGTCGTCGCTGGAGTATATCAATGACACTGCCGATCTCATCTTCAGGAACCTGGGGTGAGTGTACAACATGAAATACCTGCTCAATCTAGCCAAGGATGCCCAGCTCCCTAAAGCAGTTGAAATTTTTTGCCCCCTACCCCCACCCCCGCGGGCACCTCAGTGTCCCTGCCGGACCCTCCAGCCCAGCCCAGGCACTCACCAGGGCGTGATCGAAGTTGAAGGTACTTATGTAATAAGCAGAGATGTCAGCGGCCGCCAGGGGACCTGCGATCTGGGCCACAATCCCACACTCATCTGCGGGCGGGTTGGAGTCACAGGTAGTTTTACCTAGTTGTCAAAAATACCCACAGGCTTGCCCCCTCCCGCCTCCCACGCTCCATACTGGGAGTGAGTGGTCCTCACCAAAGCCCAGGGGCTGTCCCCCGATGCGCACCATCCTCCATAGCTCCCCAGAAGAACTGGTCAGCAGGAGGTCACTGGGGAACCTGGGGAGGCAGGTGGATGATGGTACCCCATTCCTCCCCACCTACCCTGATCCCTGGGGCATGTCCTGCCAGCCTCAGAGCCTGTCGCCCCCTCCTCCACCTCCCCGGAGGCTAGGCCGAGGGTCTATGGCTTTGGGGGGGGGGGACAAGGGAGGAGTTACATACTTTTTCTGGGTCTCTGCATCCATGACAATGGAGATGTAACCCTCGATGAGGGAGAAAGCGAAGAATGGGATGGAACTTGACTCAGGACAGCCTGAGGCCGCCTCCTTGGGGACACTGGAGAGGAATGACAGGGTCAAGGGCTCTGCCAGGCACATGGTCCTCTCCAATTCCTGATGAGCAGACCACAGAGTAGCAGGTGGAATGGATGACTCTGAGAAGGCCCTTGAATTTTTGCTTCCTTGTGAGAGAACCCTTAGCTTTTAACTGCCAAAGACCAGGGGCCTTGGGCAGAGGGCCTGACTGGGGCACATATGGCTGGGGAGCTGTCCTGCCAACACCTCTGGCTGAGGGATAACAGCCTGTCAGGAACCCTGTGACACTGAGCAGGATACAGAGTGACAGAAGACAAAAGGTCAGAGTGCACGAAGCACTAGTGTGAGGCAGAGATGAAGTGCACGCGTGGCCCACCTGTGTGAGTAGAAGAGGACATCGATGAGGATGGTGGCAATAGCCGGCAATGTCTCAGGGTCCAGTGTGAGGACACAAAAGCGGTTCTGCGGACTCTGAATGGGATGCACCGTGGGACTGGGCCCTGCTCAGAATACATGGGCCTCAAGGTATAAAGGCAATCCTGGGCTGGGGCGACCCCTAGTGGCTGGCCAGGGTAGGGCCTCGGTGTATTTTAAGCCCACATTGAGTGATGGCATTTGCCAGTCCTACCAAGAACGCCCATCCGTTCCAAGCACAAGGCCTTCCTGTGGGCCTTGGCGGGCAGACCTTACCGTGCTGGTCTCGGGAAAAGCCATTGCTGGAATCATCGCTGGCAACAGGCACGGACTCTCCGCCTACTTCACGGTAGATTTGAAACTCCTGGGCTAGTGTGTGGATGACCACTGACAGGTCCTGCTCCCGTACCTGGGTCAAGGCAAATGACACATATTACGCAACCCCAGGCACCTCTGCTTATGCTTCGCATCAGCACCTTCCCAAACCCACCAGGATGAAGTCTGTCTGGTATGTGGAGAGCATTAGCACAGACACATGGTGTTCGGCCAGGGGAGCAATGACAGACCGGGCAATCTTGGTAACTCCAGCAGCCTGCACCCCAGCACCACTGTGCGATACGTTCATCACCAGCCAGGTAGCCTCGGCCACTTGCAGGAACTCGGATGGGGGTAGCTCTGTGGGCAGGAGGCACGTGCCTGGTTAGTCAGCTCCTCTACGCGGCTCAATGTCTCTACCTAAACCTTGTTGAGTCTTTTTTTTTAATATTTATTTTTGTATGTATATTGGTGTTTTGCATATATATATAATCCGTGTGAGGGTGCCGGATCCCTGCAACAGGAAGTTACAGACAGTTGTGAGCTGCCATGTGGATGCTGGGAATTGAACCGGGTCCTCTAGTAAGAGCAGTCTGTGCTCTTAACCACTGAGCCATCTCTCCAGCCCCCAACCTCGTCAAATTCTTAACAAGACAGTCAGATCTATTTCCTGACAGACCTGGAGACCAGGCCTGTTTCCTGTCATTTCCATCCCAGTGAGCGTTGCTGCTCCAAACTTAGAACTAGGTTCAAGTGCCAGCTTTACCATTTTGCTGTGTAACTTGGGGCAAGTGTGTTTGGAGGTTCTTTGGTTGTTTGTTTGCTATGAGACAGTGTCTTACAATGGAGGTGGGGCTGGGGTTTAACTCAAAGTGATCCTCTTTCCACGGCCTCCTAAAGGCTGGGATTACAAACACTGTAGTCTCAGCTTCCTATCTGCAGATTAGTCCTCGAGACTAATTTTCACAGCACCACCAGAGGGCGCCCAGCGACCTACTCATGGGGAAGCGCTCCCTTGCAGGCCAGATTTCTAGACAGAAGAGGGAAACTAAGTCCTCAGGGAGGGAGGCAAGGCCAAGCTCCTCATGGCTGGCCTTAGAGCATGGGCCAGACAGGCAGAAATGGGAGGCAGAAGTCAGTTCCTGGGTCCCAGTCCTTAACAGGGACAAAGGCCAGGGTGGCTGTTGTTCACCCAAGCAAAGCCAGGACCCTGCTCTGGGCTGGCTGCCTGCTGTAGCATTCCTTCCTCAACTCTTGACTCCTAGACTTCCCAGGCCAGTAGGGGAGGAGCTGGCTTTCACTGGGGAGATAAGTCCAAGAAGAAATAATGTCCGTGGGTTAAAACTGCTACAGGAACTCTGGCCTAAAACTGTGGGTGAGACTTCCTTGCTGGCCTGGGACTCATATCCAGCTCCTCGTGGGCTTTAAGTTTATAAAACTCTCGTAAATATTGTTAAACCGTTATGACTACATCCTACATGAGAGGAAACAGTACGGAAGTGAGCTGTGGAGGATATGAACCCAGACCTATACTCCTTGGAGGCCTAAGTTCTCTGGATGGTGGACCCCTGAGTCTAGTAGGAATACTGCTTAGGGGTGAACAGGGGGCCCAGTTCCCACCTTTAAAGCCCTCCTCATCCACCATGAGTGTGTAATCTTCTGGGGTTTCCGTCAGGCTGAAGAACTTGCACCTGGTAGGAAGAAAAAAGTTGGGAAGCAGGTCAGCCTGGAGTGAATGGGAGTGAACTTTGTTCCCGCTGCATAACAGATCCCCCGCCGGGAGCCTTCCGGACCCACCCTCAGGCGGTCTCTGGAGCAAGGTGGTCTGGGTCCCGTATCTGGGATCTCCCCTCCGTTCCACACCCTAGAGGTGTCAGGCTTTCGGCCTCCGTGGATAACTCTCAAACTCTACGTGAGGAGTCTGGGAAGGTGCTACCGCAGGGCTAGGAAGGCATGCCCGCACTAAGCTGCCCGCTCTTAGCAGTTTGCACCTTGGCAAGCCCTGGGAGGGGGCCTCTCCGGGCCGGATAGGCGGCGGCGTCCCAGAAAAGGGTAGGCCTAGGCCGGATGGCGGCCAGAAAGAACAGCGTCCCCACCCGGTACCCGCTGTCTCGCGGCGACCCTAATTCTCCGCTCCTGGCCCAGAGTGACAGCGGAGCCCCCGCCCGCCCTGCGCTAGTGAACCCGCGTGCGCACCGGCTGCGACGGGGCAGGAAGAGCAGCTTGATGAGTGGGTGGGTGTAGAGCCAGAGGCCCGGGCGGGCGAGGCTCAGTACTCGCACCCGGTGCTCTAGGATGTGAAGTTCCATCGCAGATCCCGGAGCACCGGCCTCGCCGCCAGCTAGACCCAGGCAGGAGGCGGGGAGGTGGCGCCCGGCTTAAAGCAGCAAGGCTCCACACCGCCCGCTACGGGCCCGCCCAGCCAGGGACCCACTCTTCGGCGGCCACACCCACAGCTGCTGCGAAGTGGCCACGCCTCCTCCGAGCCCTGCCTTCCCCGCCTTTGCTGGCTGCCTTTGAAACTCATCTTGGCCAGCTCCACTCCTATGGCCGCAGCCTGTGGATCACGGCCTGCTCCCACCCATCTGTGGCTTCCAGGCCACGCTCGGACACGCCCTTTCCGCTTGACGCCAGCTGTTGGATTTGGGAACCTGCCGGACGCTTACGTCCTGACTATCCTCCAGGTTCGCACATGGGCTTTATGCTTGAAGCCATTAAGCCGCTGAGCCAGACGGTGGCGTTGCATGCCTTTCATTCCAGCACTCGGGAAGCAGAGGCAGGCAGATCTCCGTGAGTTCGAGGGTGGACTGGCCTAGAGTTCCAGGATAAACCAAGATAGAAAAACCCTGTCCCGACCCAACCCCCACACCAACACACACCCAACAAAAAAGACACGGGAGTGCCCCAAGACATGTTGGAGCTCGACTGGGTCCGGAATGTTGTCTACAAATCTCCGGAGCGTGGAGCTTAGGCCGGAGTCCTACAACTGGGTCGTGCCTTTCTTCGTCCTTTTATTGCTGGAGGACAAGGACTGCAGAGCTGACAAGGCTTGATAGGGACTGAGAAAGGGCTGCTCAGGATTGGTATTACTAATACCTCATCCCTACCTTGCCATTGTTTAGACTAGCTGAAACCTAGCCTTTGTGGCCCAGTTTGTTTTAAGATTTATTTATTATGTATACAGTGCTCTGCCTACATGTACACTTGCACACCAGGACACGAGACCTCATTATAGATGGTTGTGAGCCACCATGTGGTTGCTGGGAATTGAACTCAGGACCTTTGGAAGAGCAGCCAGTGCTCTTAACCTCTGAGCCATCTCTCCAGATCACCACCACCACCACCCCACCCGCCGTGGCCGTTTTTAATCACCCCAGCTTCCAGAGTAGAATGCTCCCCACTAAGGGGAGGCATAGAAAAATCGCCCTCACTGAGCAACATACTGTGGACTCTGAAGTTTGAGGTTTTCTTCCAGGGAAACAACCCGGAAGCACCTGAGCTGGGAATACCCAGGACCTGGGGCAGGCCCTTGCATTTGAGGCTCCCTGAGTATTCAGGCCGGAGACTTGAGCCCTGTTGAAGTCTCCATTAGCAGAACTCAACTGGCCTGAGCACATCTAAATTAGCTAAAGATCCAAGAAAGCCCCAAGCACTGGCAGATACCCCAGGTATGATCAAGCGTCTGAAGGTTTAAGACCCCAAGGCTGAACAGGAATGAGCAAGTATAGGTGGTTCCATGGCAGGACACAGCATGCTCCAAGGGGCCCATGCTTGGCCCATGCTTGGCCCAGGCACTCAGCTTCTGCTTGGAGGCTTTGAACAAGGTAGGTTTAAGCAGGCCTTGGGTGTGATCCAGGACCCAGCAGGCCCATGCAGGACTTCATGCTCTGGACCCTGCACCACAGGCAGACGGAAGCTGGGCTCAGCCCTGTTCCTGGCTTCACTAGCTCTAGATGATTCTCATGGAACACTGTGCAGCCGCCACATCCTGGTCTGTCCCCTGGAGAACTGGGGGAGGGGTGGGTGTGGGGGTGTGGAGTGCTTTCCCAAAGGCTGAGCCCATCTCATCGTGGCAAGTGTGGACAGGGTGAGAAACCATAGGGGTGAGAGGCAGGAGTTAAAGTGAGCGAGCCGCCCCAAGCCTCTGGTGACCATTCACCTCTCTAGCCTCAGTATCCCCAGCTATCCCAGGACAACACTTAGGCCCTGGCAATGCCAGAAAGCTCCCAGCGAGTCTGTTTCTCCCTCCCTGTTCCTGGCTGTGGTCTGGCCCTGCTTGGTCTCAGGCCAGGAACAGCCACTATTGTTTGACTAGAAAAGCTGCTTCCTCAGCAGAAGGGGGGGCTTCTCCCAGGGACACCCTGTCCTCATCAATGCCAGTTACCAGGTTGTCACTGAGCACCTGCCTACCCCTTCAGTCTGCTCGCTTGGATGAGGGGCAGGGGGCAGGAGGCATAGAACTTTTATGTCAGGTTCAAGCCCAGCCTGGCAGGTGGACCTTGTAAGCAAATGAAAAGTAGCATCTTACCAGGGAGGCCAACTTCTCCCCTTGCCTGCCTGTCTCTGCTTGGAGGCCTCTGTCAGGCATCTGCAGTAAGCTGCCCAGGTGACGGGCCCTGATAAAACGTGAGTGTTCAGAGTTAACTGGGATCTAAAGTGGCATCCAGGCCTGGCCTTGGAGGAGGAACAGCTTTAAGCTACCTCTTCAGGGATCTACCCCCCACCACACACACACACAACCCCAATAAAGAAACAGGAACCAAGGTTTTGGGGACCATTTCCTGCTCTGCCCCAGTGGTGGGCTTCATCCCAGAAGTGACTTCTGTGACAGAAGATGGAAGCAGAGATGGGTGGAGAGAGAAGAACCAAGAACAGCAGCAGGCTTTGGGCCTGGGGCCCAGGATGAAGGGTGATGTCCATCCCTTCTGGGTCCTTAGCTGCACACCAGCTCTATACACAAGCCTGTTTATTTCAGTATAAAACCATATTTCTTTTTTACACAAAGAGTACCCCACCGCTTCCCCGCATGTCAGCACCCTATCCCTGGGGGATATCCCCCAGTAGGATGGAGCTGAGTGAGGCCCAACCTATTGGGCCATAGCTGCTGCCTGTGCTGGCTGGGTCAGCTCCACTCAAGAGAAAATAAATAAGGAGGCTCAGGCACAATCTGTCCTGGGCCAGCCAGATTCTCTCCCAGCCTAGTGGCCAAGCAGTTGGACCCTCAGGTACCGAGGACCTGGAGTGTTGTCAGTCTTTGAACCGTGTATGACGTGTGGAGACCCCACCTGGAGGCCTGAGCTCCCAGGGTTACAAGTAGGTGTCCTCACTCTCCTGGGAGGTCAGGCTCTCCTGGGAACGGTGGTAGGGTAAGTTCTGGGGAGTACAGTCCTGGGGGACTGGGTCCTGGGAGACTGAGTCCTTTTGGGGCACATCCTGAGGATGGCATGCATCTCCTGAAGCAGTCACCACTGTGGCTTGGGTGGGGCTTAGGGACTTGTCCAGCTGCCCACTGGCCTTTGTCCGCTTCTGCTCCTTCTGGACCTGCTTGGGTGGCTTAGCCTTGGAGTTGAGGGCTGCATCTGGGGGTAGGCGGATGGATGGTGAGGGTTGTAGGGCAGGTCGGGGACCAGGCTCTGCATCCAGGATGGCCTTGGCACCATGCATCCTGGGTGGAGAGCGACACTCCAGCTCACCACGGGTCTCTTGCCAGCGCCGCAGCTGGATGAGGTGCTCCCGCTCAATCTGGCGCTCCGTCACAGGCAACTCTATCACCTTTGGGGCAATGAGGAGCATGTGAGCACTGGAAAGAATGACCTTTCCCTTTTATCCCCAATCCTTGGCTTTCCTGCCCACCAGCAACTCCTGTGTCTACTGAAGGCTGAACCCAGGGAGGATGTGGCTGTGGTGTGAGTGCCAAACATGAGACCCACTGTCTCCAAGGAGTAAGCTCACAGGCCCACTCGCCTTACATCTAGGACAGAAGGGGCAGGCCTAAAATGGGCAACCCCACTCTCAGCCATATTGTCCCCTACTGACCAGGCTCCAGTTCCAGCCCCAGCACTTTTCAGCTGACGACTAAGGGCAGTCACTCTGCAATCTTGCCTCTGTGAGCCTGTTTCCTTTAGTATAAAATGAGGACAGTGCTGGAGGTGGGCACAGAGTGGCCTTAGAATCCCGCCCCTGCAATATGCATTAGCATGAGTCTGGCTATGGTCCTGCCACAGAAACTGGCCATGTATATATCTCTTAATTTGTAGTGCTGACCACCCCTCCACGCAGGACCATACAAGCTCCCCTATAGCAACGGGAGATGTGGTGCCACACCTCCTGGACCAGGAAGGCTTCCTGCATGATCTTGGGGCTGAGGCTCCGCAGCTGCTCGATGGTTTCATACTGGCCCTGGCAGGCTTTGAGCTTCTCAGGGGAGCCCAGTGCATGCTTCAGCAGCACCAGCCCCACACGGAAGATGATCTTGACTCCTGTATGAGGGGACAGATGCTGAGTCCAAGGGAGGCTTTTGTGCTTCCTTTGTAAACCCCCCACCCACCCTGACTGCAGCATAGCCTAGTACCTTCACAAAAGAACATGTCCCAGACTCGCAGCACAGAGCTCCAGGGCAGTGTGCGGGCAAAGGCGCACATGAACCACTCTGTCATGTACAGCAAGGGGTCGATCTTCTGCCGGCTAAGGTGCTTATAAGCCACGGGAGACACCTTCTGAAGGAGTGAGAAGAGGATCTCGCCATCCAGCTGGATTGCCTCCTGAAGAGACAGCAAGGCCACAGAGCCATGACCACAGCCCATAGGGCTCCTAGCACTGGGTCAACATTCAATAATTCATCAGGTATAGAGCCCATAGAGCACTGGAAGACAGATGAACAAACCAGACACAGACGGTCCCTCAGGAACAGTGAGAAGAGCACAGACAGAACGGGGGAGGGGACAATGGGGCTGAGTGTCCCCAAAATGGCAAGAATAGGAACTCCTGCCTGTCAAGGTCAAGGACAGCTGCATGCATGGGCTAAAGGCTGAGGGAAAGGCATTCTAGCAGGACAGAACGGAGCCTCAAACAAGCTCTTAAACCTATGCAAGGTCAAGGAGGCCTGAGGCACAGATGGAGCCTCTATCAGGTCTTGGGATTTTTGCCTGGAGGGACTAGGAGAGAAGCGAGGCCTTGGAGTAGCTATAGAAGGCATCCAGCCTGGAGCGTCTCAGGCTAGGCAGGTACTCACCAGTTTCTCACTGTAGTAGCCAGGCAGGTACTTCTCACAGACTTGTACCAGACACCAGAAGGCTTGCTGTGGGTGAGAGAGGCATGAGCCTTGTGGCTAGGGTCAGGTACCTCACCTGCCCGCCCACCCAGGCCCTGGTACCTCAGCAGGCATATGCATGAGCAGCACAGCAGCAATGGGGGCCTGAGCCTGGCAGTAGCCCTCCTCGGGGCGGTACAGCGTGTAGGCCTTCAGCACGCGGAACAGGTCCTGTTGGCTGTGGAGAGGACGAGTAGGAGAGGGAGCAGATGGTGACTATGCCCACCACCTCCCCCGTGCCCCGACGAACACCTACAGACCTGCCTCAGAACCTGCCCCTCTCTGAAAAGGATGTGCCCATAGTCATCAGTGAGTTAGTCTCCCACCTGTGACCCAAGGTCGGGGCTCAAAGAGAAAGCAAGGGTTGGGCCAGGGCTGGGTGAAGATAGACACAGACTGAGGAGGGACTAGAGACGGCCTCCTTGCTGTGCAGCTCTGGCCCTTGCCCGATACATACTCCTCTCTTGTCTATTGTCTCTGTCCATCAAGTCCCAGGCTCCTTTCCCTACATCAAGAGGGCCCGACCAGGAACATTGAGTCTAGACAGTAAGTGGTGCAAGTAGCTGCAAGAGCCACAGGTGGTCAGTACACCGCCACACCACAGAAGGTAAAGAGCCACAGGTGGTCAGTACACCGCCACACCACAGAAGGTAAAGTGCCCCAAGCTCACGGTGCCTTTCCTGATGGTCTAAGAGACAACTTAGAGCCACCTCCCAGCCCACGTGCTTAGCCTGCTTACCCATGGCCTCCTCGGGACACAAACATCTCATGGAAAGGGAACTGCCGGTGCAGGTCACGCTCAATCACATCTAGCCACTTGGGGTCCCCAGGAGACATGTCTAGCTCCTGGAAGCAAGGGCACAATGTCAGGAAAGAGCACCCCTGGTAAGAGGTAGCTGTCTGGGGTATCAGATTAGGCACCAGAGGCACCCAAATCTCTTAAGCCAGGCCTTTCTGAAGACAGGAAATGAAACCCACAGAGGCAAGAATGGCCAAACCCTGGGGAGCATGAGAGGGGTCCTAACTCCTGGAAATTTCTTTTTCCTTTTAAATATTTTTTTTTTAAAAAAATGATTTCTTTGGGGCTGGAGAGATGGCTCAGAGGTCCTGAGTTCAATTCCCAGCAACCACACGGTGGCTCACAACCATTTATAATGGTATCTGATGCCTTCTTCTGGCATGCAGGTGTACATACAGGCAGAGCACTGTATACATAATAATAAACAAATCGTAAAAAAAGATTTATTTTTATTTTATGTGCATTGGTGTTTTGTCTGCACGTGCGTCTGTGAAGGTGCCAGATTCCCCTGGAATTGGAGCTACAGACAGTTGTGAGCTGCCATATGGTTGCTGGGAACTGAACCTGGGTCCTTTGAAAGAACAGCCAGTGCTCGTAACTGCTGAGCCATCTCTCCAGCCCTGCTGGAAGATTCTTATGAACAAGCATCTATCTTGGCTATGGCCAGAATCACAGTGGCCAGGACTCAGATTATCTAGGGATAATGTCTGTCCTTCAGATAGACAGCGTCTCAACAGTTAGGTGTTACCACAGCTCAGAACCAGATGCAGAGCTGAGCATGAAGCACATATGGGACTTACTGGCCCCTTCCCTACCCCAAACAGATCCTGGCATTACACCTTGTTCACAGATGAGAGAACTGAAGGGTCAAATGGAAGTCTGTTACCCAAGACCTAATGACTACAAACATGGTGGAGCTGGAACTTGAAAGCGAGTATGAAATCAGAGCCACCAAACCCAGCTGCTCTGCTGCCTGTACCCTGTGTTGCAGGCATCACCTGTTCAGGAAGGGAGTGTGGCATGTTAAGTACTTGTCTAGGTACTGAGGTTTCAACACTTTTACTTTCCTCTTTGAACCTCCAGTGTATGTACCTTTTAAAAGCCACCAAGCTCTAACAGAACAAAAAGGTTCCACAGTCATTTGAAATGTCCTCTCTTGATCTGATTTTGGCCACATGCATGTTTTTCTCAGGCTCGCTGAGCTCTAGGCTCGCCTGTCCATCTTACTCTTTGTAAATCCATACATCAACTTTCAGAGAAGAAAGAATAAATGCAAAGAAAATACAGACGAATGGGCAGAGAGACCAAACAAGTACCCACAGGGTGGATTAGCATCTGGGAAGGTCCTAGGGCGCGAGCGAGGTCAGCAACATACGAGATGAGCTCGGGCTGGGCTCTGGTCCTGGGCTGGGATTTTTCAGAGGAAGGAGTGGGTGTCACCCTCTGGAGCCCCAAGAACCCTCAAGTTAGGGTCTATGTGTGTCCTGTGCACTCTCCTGTACCATCCAAGCACAAGGCAAGTTTGCTTTTCTCAGAAAAGAAGAAGGCTCCCTCAATTGTTCTAGTGGTTCCCGAGAACCACAAAAGTCAGTTCCCTGGATATAGCCCAGAGTGTATCATGGCATGTCGACAGCTAAGGACGGGTAGCTGCAGGGCCTCCAGGGGAAAAGTGCTGACTACCACAGGCAGGTGCAGCTCCTACAGACCAGGATGTGCTGCAATCATTGGCCTCTGTGAATCTAACCATGCTGGAGATGCTTCAGGAGGTGAAGTCAGAGAAAACCAGGAAGAGCAGGAAGGTCCTGCCAAGGAAGAGGCAAGAAAGGACAAGTGCTGAAAAAAATGGAGCCACTAGACCCTGCATTGTGGGCAGAAGGGCCATGAATACAAGAACTTATAAGCATGGACACACAGTTTAGCACTGTGCTTCCCCATGGCTACAGCACTCAAAGCAGAGGAGAATGCCCCATCCTCATCTACGCCCTCTAGGTCATCCACAGTGAGGCCTTCCAGGTGTGCTTGAGAACACTGGAGCCCCCAGTAGTGCCATGATGACCCACCATACATTGCCAGGCTCAAAGGAGGCCTTTCTTGGCAAGTCTATGTCTGTACAAGCAACTTACCAGACATCTCTCAGGTGGCCAGTTCCTCTGTGGACACCATTACACACTTACACACTTACACACACACACACACACACACAGAGAGCGAGTGTGTGTGTGTGTTAGTTCTGTGTTTCTGTGGTGGCACACACCTTTAATCCCAGCACTTGGGAGGCAGAGGTAGGTGGACCTCCAAGTTGGAGGCCAGCCTGGTCTACAAAGGGAGTTCTAGGACAGTCAGGTCTACACAAGAGAAACCCTGTCTCAAAAAATAAACAGAACAACCCCCCCCCAAAAAAAACAACTACAACCCCTCCAAAACAAACAAAGTTCTGTGCTTCACTGCACTGTGGATACACTCCTTCGGAACAGTACCTCCAGGAGGCTAGCCACTTACAGCCTTTACTCTCATGTCAGGGACCTCTGGACTCTGGGTGGGGCCCCATGCCTGAACCACCAACTCTGACCAGGATGGAGCCCACTGGAATACAGGAGATAGAGCTATAAGAAGGAAGATTCTAGAGTCTAGAAGTTGCTTTTTTAGACCTGGTCTTGGTGCTATGTGGGATTACCAATCGCCCTCTAGCCAAGTATTGTCACCCCACCAGGCTCTCTGTCCCCAGGGCCAAGTGCCACCAACAAATAGTTTGAGCCCTCTCCAGGTCAACAGTGTAAACTCCAGGCTGCCTTGCTTGGCCCCTGCCTACTCTTCACAGAGAACAGGTCTGGCCAGAGAGAAGTTACTCACTGACGTATAAAGGATATCAACAAAGCTGGTGGCTGGCAGCTGTCTCACTGCCTATCATCAGTCCAACAGCCGGGGGAAGCCCTGATGCCTGGGGTCAAGTCTGGCAGGTACAGTGGGGCAACCCCAGGGAAGCCAACTGCTTCTATGGTATTCTCCAGGGGAACCGGCTCAGCAGTACAGCTCAGTGACTAGAGAAGTATTGTACCAGGACAGCCATCGAGAGGAAGATGGGGAGCAGGAGAGTGGTCAAGACTACAGATGGCATGGTCTCTGACCAATGACTGACTGGCTACTGACCCCCAAATAACCCTGAAGACCCCCCTACTGGATCATGTCTAGTTAGGCTTAGAGACAGGAGACAGATTAGAGAAGGGAGACCAAGAAATGTGAAAGTGCTTGTGGTCCTAATGTACAGGCACCTACAGGCTACAGCATTTGTTTAAGGCATCAGGAGAAGTGGTCTGAGGGTCACTTCCTGATGACCAAGACCTGTGAAGTAATGCGCTGTGCTCAACCATGAAAGCGAACCTGAGTAACTGTTGAGAGGAAGAGCTAAAAGAGGGTGGCAGAACTGTAATGAAGTCCACTGCACTGAGGCCTGCTACGAGTAGAACCTCAGGTGCACAGCAGCCTCAATAGACACGGTTCATGGACTGGGTCAATCTGCATCTTGAGCAGTCAGGCCTATGAGTAGAGGCCCTGTCAATCGTCCATCTTACTAAAGTCTAGGACAGCACATAGGGGAGCCACTGCCAAGGGAAGATTGCCGATCCAGAGATACAGCAGGGAAGTGAAGAAAGAAAGGAAAACTCACATCAAATTTTCCAGGGTTCTGCTGAAGCTTCACCTTGCCTCCTGACAGGTACTGCCAAGCCCGTCCCCGCAGAGAAGGTGGGATGCCCTTCTGACACCGAAGACGAATCTGAAAATCAAAAGGACAGCTGTGCTCACGCACCCACCTGGCAGCTCCTCTGCCAAGGCTTGGTGGGCCTTCACTGAGCATGCCCACAGAAGCAGAAAAGGAAGAACTAGGGCTTTCCTGCACTGCAATGCTGAGCCCATGGAGGGGATGGGGACTGCAATTAGACATGCTGCCACCAGGTGATGGCAGAGTGCACATTCTCTAATAGGGACAACACAGGCATTTCGGAGGTCAGCCACAGAATCCTGGACCCCAGAACTATAGTCAGCCCTTAGTATTCATGGGAGACAGGTTCTGAGATCCTTGCAGACACCAAACTTTCCTCAAATCCCTCATGCAAAGAAGCCAAGCATGGTGGTGCATGCTGTCAGATCTGGGAGAAAAACAAAACAAAACAAAACAGGACAGGCAGTTAACTGTGGTGTCTATGAGCCATCAAAGCAAATGAAGGGCTCCAGGTTCACTCAGTATCTGTGGCTCAGCTCAGCTCTTCTCATCATGCCCCCTTCCTTAAACTTCTCCAGTCCCAAGGCCTTTGCTGCTCCCCTTCTCCCCCCTCCTCTTCCCTATAAAGCCTGACAAATTGGCCAGAGTTCTCTTGGTCCTCTCTGCTCTTGGTTCCTCGTCCCTTCTGGCCCCTCTTTCTTCTCTTTCTCTCACCATCACCCCCTCCCTGCCCAGTTCAGTCTGCTTGCCATGTTCAGTCTACTTTTCTCTCCCTGTTCTGGACTCTTCCAGATGCCTCTGGCTATACTCTCTCTCATATCTACAATAAAAACCTTATCCTTGCCTGGCACGGTGGCACACACCTTTAGTCCCAGCACTTGGGAGGCAGAAGCATGCAGATCTCTGTGAGTTCAAGGCCAGCCTGGTCTACAAAGTGAGTCCAGACAGGGAAACCATGTCTCTAAAAACCAAACCAAACCACACCTTGGAGTGGCCACGTCCTCATTTTTATTCACAAGCCTCTAATCCCAAAGCTTGGGAAGCAGAGGGAGGCTAGCCTGGAACTTGCTGTACAGTCCAGGTTGGCCTTGCACTCACAGAGATCCACAAAGTAAAGGCATATGCTACCATGGCTGGCCTACTACCATGTCTTTTAAGAAGAAACAAAACTGTAAGGGAACAAAGGATATTAAAGGAAAGGGGTACAAGTGGGGATATGCTCAATGTACAATATATACTTAAATAAAAATTTAAAACAAATACAAAATAAAGAACAGAACATTTTTCTCATAATAGGGAAAACTTATTATCACACAGTCAGAAACCCTACCTCCTCTACTCTGAGCTGTGTGTTCTTTCTACCTCACTAGTTCTTCAGAGACTGATTGATGGAAGGAGTAGGCTCCTCATGGGCTTGATCTCAAAATGAAGTTCTCAGGGCAGCTGTCTCACCTACCAGGTGTGTGAGTGCAAAGGCAGAGGGCCTGGGCTTGTAGGACGATAGCAGAGAGGACAAAGCTGAGAGACAGTGACCCTCCTTCACCTCTGCACTAAGCAGCCTGGCCTGAGATCAAGAAGACAAGTGCTTGTGGCATGAGAACAGCTGCTGTTGGTTTGAATCCTACACTGACCTTGGGTCAACCACTTCTCACCTGCTTTAAGATCTGAATGACATTACGTATCCCTCTGCCAGCCTGAAGAAGCTCTGTTAGAGGAGGAAATGTGCCTCCTATAGGGTTTTCTCCCCACATAGTCGCAGAAAGACACTTGCCACAGAGAAGCCAAGGGCTTCAGCTGCTGCCTAACTTCTCCTCAACTGGAAAGCCCCTCAAACAGTCCCATTTGAAGCCTCATAAGAGGGGCACAAAGGACCTTCCTGGTGACCAGCATAAGAGAAAACTTTCCAGTGTTCAGGTCAAGTTAAGGACTAAGAAAGAGACAGGCAGCAGGCTGTAGAACACAGTCGGTAAGGAAGAGCAGCTAGTTACTCACAAGAGCCAAGCTGGGACTTCTGACTGCTTGAAAACTAGGAGAAAAGGGAGCGGAAGAGAACTGCACCAGACACTGGGGACAATTTCCTGTTGCTGTGGGACAAGGGTCATCTTAAGGAAATTATTTTGGGCAGGTTTTAGCAGTGAGACATAGGACATCCCAAAGCCTCAGGTCCTTCAAGATCCCATACTTGGGCCAGGAGCTGGTGGCGCACACTTTTAATCCCAGCGCTTGGGAGGCAGAGGCAGGTGGACTGCTGTGAGTTCGAGGCCAGTCTGGTCTATGAAGCGATCCAGGACAGTGAAGGCTACACAGAGAAACCGGGTCTTGAAAAACCAAATAGATAAATAAATAAAAAAGTCCCATGCTTGGGCAAGGTCAGCATGAGACATCCTTCTCATAACCCAGCACACATGCGTTCTGAGGACAGTCCTGGAGCACATTCAGCCCATTGTGATGCCCTCATAGATGCCAGGGCAGGGGATGGAGAGTCAAGAGCACAGCCATCCTTTCCTAGACCCGTGTGCCTTAGACAGCCATCAGCCTGCCTTAGGGAGGACAGGCAGAATAAGTTAGGATAACACATGTGAGGAAGTGCTGCCAGAATACTAAAAAAATTACCAGTATCTATAGCAAACTTAAAGAAGGTCACTGATGACAGCAAGTGAAGCCACACCCTTGCCTTCTGGATTCTGGAAAGGCAAAGCCCTGACTGCCTGCAGGCCCTCCCTCACTTCTGTCCTAAGCACAACTGGGAGGTGGAAGAAGGTGTCCTCCTAACAGGACTAGGGGCGAGTTCAGGAGAAATGTTGGGTCTGAGCCCACTTCCAAAAATGGTTATTATCCTTCCTGTGTCATGACTTCCTGAGTGAAGAACCCACGCTTCCAGAGCCAGGCAAGAGTTACCAGGGCAGAGCCCCATGTGGCTACAGCTGAGGTCTGGGCCTCTGAGTACAGTGGGATAAAGCGTGTCACTGAAGGCCTTGCTGGGCAAAGGCAACCCTTCACCCCTACCCACAGTGCAGGGGAAGCCAAAGGGAGAAGGAAGGGCTGCTGAGTGTTCTCCACAGCTACAAAAGAGGGTTGCAGAGCTAGTTACAGCTCAGGGTAAGAACTGGAGGAAGGATAAGGTGGGACCCCAAAGTTAGCCAGGGAAGAACTGGAGAATAAGTGTCCTAAACATACTGAGTTTGCCAGGTATGATGGCGAATGCCTATAATCCTAGCACTCAGCAGGCAGAAGAACTACAGTTGGAGTTGGAGATCGGCCTCATCCACAGAGGAACATGCATGCGTGCACACAGGCAAGCAGGCCCCCCATGGGAGGAAGAGAAGGAGAGAGGGAAAGGGAGTGGGGAGATTCTTTCTGTCCTTATTCTATTCTATTCTGTCATATTCTATACTGAACTATTCTATTCTATACATATTCTATCTCTGAACTCCATCCCCAATCCTACACAAACCATTAGGAGGAGCCCAGGCCTGTCTGAGCTTCTCCCCCTTGGTAGTCTGTGAAGCGCTTCCTGTTGCCACCTTGTAGGGATCCTCACACCTACTAGACTAATGCCTCTGAGTCTGAAAAGAGGAAGATGTCTTCCCCTGACTTATACAGCTCACGCATGAAATGGTGTGAGACTGAGCCCACACTTACCCCAGACTTTCAGCCCCGAGCAAGCAGAACTAGACCAGTGTGTTAGCTACGACAGGGGGCAACAAGCTATCTTTGGAAATTTGTGCAGAGGCTGTGGCCATGAAGGGGCAGGCAAAGGGCTCCCAAGGACATGGACACACAACTTCAGTATGGTGGGTGGGTGTGGTGTTCCCAGACGATGAGCACCAGTACCTAAGGACAGTCTAACTGGACAGGGAATGGGCAGTCTCATTTTTATAAAACTACTTGTAAACTGTAGGGTCTCTTTTTCTTTCTTTTCACTCTGGCCAGGACAAGAGGAAAACCATTAACATGCCTAGGCGTGAAGAAGGCCCTCACTACAGTGGTCAATAGGGCAGACACTAGAGTTTAGTTTACTGCCTGACTGCAAGTCTTAGGTCACTGGTAGAACAAGAATGCCACTATTAACTTAATTGGGATGTTAACTAGATTACTGAGATCAAGATATGAACCCTAAAAATTCTCCCACAAGTTTGGCAGGAATAAAGCAAAATTACTGCTGAGGGCTGTTGGCTACAGTGTGGCTTTGAGGTTTAACTCCAGAACAAAGTTCTATGTGGCTCTTCTCTGAAGTCATTTGCCACGTGACCAAAGGAGGACATGTAAGGCAGCCTAGCCTGGCAGTTGAGAGTCCCTATTTGGCTGCAGTGAAGTTCATCCTTTTCTTTTTCCTCCACGGACTGCTAACTCCCAGCCAAGGCCAGGCCCTTACCTTTTTGTGCTTCTTGGCCATCCATTTGTCCCAGTTGTTGAGCATGTCCAGCCACTTGGACTCCCTCTGCCTCAGCACCTCCAGGGGCACTTCCTCCAGCCTGTGGATCAGAGGGAAGAGCATCAGATGTGTCGAGAGAAACAAAGGCTCTGTTTTGGTCCCAGCCACTAACCTGGCCAGCCCTGTAGCCCACTGCTCTCTCTCTCTATTCCTCCACAGGTCTGCAGACTCATGATGCCCTACTGCAGATGAGCAGAATTCTGCCCCTGCCACAAAAGTCATAGGCCACATACAACAGGTGCAAGTGCCTATTCTCCCAATGTGTCAAGGGGCGAGGGACACCTTGCCTCTCTGGGGCAAAGGCTGAGTATGTGCCTCTGTGCACTGAAGTCAAGCATTCCTGTCTTGGGCCTGCCTTAGTAAATAAGCCTCTTCAGGGGGCCAGTAAAGCTGGATGCAAAAACTAGTCAAACAACTACAGAAATAACATGCTCACCTCTTCACCCAAGCCAAGCTCGTTACTCAGACTTTCCCTAGTTACACCCTTGTTCTTTCCCACCACGCAACCTCTACTCATGCCAATCTCTTGGCTAGAACGCTCCCCAAGTTGTCTCCACATATTAAAATCATATAGACACTTCAAAGTCCCTTCAAATACTACCTCCTGTATTTGTACTGCTACGGACTGAGCAGCTGTGTCAGTTCTAGGCAGGCTAATAAGATTCTTGTTCCCAGGCCCCTTGTGGAATTGACATTTGATGGGTGCTGAGACTCAGTGCAAGCAGATTAGCACCAAAAAAGGCAGAGGTGGGCTGGGTAGAAGTCCCTGTCTTACATAGAGAGCAGTCACTGAGGAGGCTTCCTAGGGGAGTAAGCCCTGAGGATCCATCCACAAGTTCACACAACTCTCAAGGACAAAGAAGAGAAGGAGACGAACATACGTAGTGCAGGCATACTACATACGCTTTCTTATCCAGCCTACAGAGTAATGGCAAAGCAGACAAACATACAGCACAAAATGTACATGTGCAATTCTCTCACACACATAGCTTCCTTAAATGAACTTTATTAGATTATCAAGATCCAATTACATTTATGGTGCTTTTGTGAAGTGTTTTGTTTTTTGTTTTTCAAGTAAGAAAGTACTTGGTCTGGTGAATGTAGCTCAGTGGTAGAGCTTGCCTAGCATGTGCCAGGCACTGTGCTCAATTCTCAGTACCACTAGAAAAAAAAGAAAGGAAAGTAGTAAAAGAAAGGAAAGTAATATTTTATACACTGAGCTTCATCTCAGCTCTCAGACAGGAGTTTAAAGCCAGTCTTGGAAATATGACCTCCAGTCAAAAAATAAAATGAAATGGGCTGGAAAGATAGCTCAGTGGTTAAGAGCATTGGCTGTACTTCCAGAGGAACTGGGTTCAATTCCCAGTGGGTACATGGCAGCTCACAACTGTGAGTAGTTCCAGTTGCAGGGGACCAGACACCCACACATGGACATGCATACAGGCAAAATATCAATGCACATAAAATAAAAAATAAATAAATCATTACAAAAAATTAAAGTATGTGACAGTATTAAGAAAGGCTTAATTACAGATGAAGAAATAGGCTCAGAGAAGTTAAAATACCCAGGGGGGGTATTCCCCTCAGAGCCAAACAGAAAATCAGCAAGGAGCCTGGGACTCAATTCCAAGTGAGATCCTATGTAGCCTAAAGCTGGCATCCAGTCCAATCTGACTTCCCTGAAGCGGCCCAGGGTGGAAGGCACTTGAGGCAGCTCCAGGGAGCTCTCAGGAACAGGGCATAGTGGAGCTGGGCCTGGCCTGGGCTTGGAGTTTCTGACTCTCTCTACCGGAAGGAAACATGCTGCTGTGACTTTTACTGGTTGCAAGAGCAGAGGGAGGGGCCCTGGCAGAGCTGAGGCCTCCAGGACACAAAAAGGCGAGTCCTCTTGTCCAGTGCACTTTATCTGAGGAATGGAGCCTGAACTCACAGTTGAGAAGGAACTTGTTTAGGGTAATAAACCAGACCCCTCAATACACAAGGCACTGTGCCTCAAACTGCTGCTATCTCTCACCACCTAGAGGCAGAACCAAAGCACAAAGATTCTTGTTTCTTTCTCTCTTTGATAACAACAAAGCAGTGCTCAAGCCTTTAGGTCAAGTAATTTAAAAAAGATAACACAGCCAAGCGTGGTAGGGCACGCCTTTAATCCCAGCACTCCGGAGGCAGAGGCAGGTATATTGCTGTGAGTTCGAGGCCAGCCTGGTCTACAAAGTGAGCCCAGGACAGCCAAGGATACACAGAGAGACCCTGTCTCGAAAAACAAAAACAAAAAACAAAACAAAACAAAAAAAGGATACATGTTCAGGCAACCCCCAAATACCCAAGAAACAGAAACCAAAGGTTCCTATACCCCCAGCCACAATGGTGTATAGCAATAACAGTATTCAGTTATGCAACAAGTCAGGCAAGAGCCTTCTACTTAACTAAAAAGAGGATAGAGTGCCCACACAGTCAACAGGAAGTTCTAGCAGTTATGACTGTGATAACATCTGACTGAGTCCTCTGTGCAGATAAGGAAACTAAGGCTCAGAGATGAAACTGCACCAGGTGTGGTGGGCACGCCTTTAATCCCTGCCCTTGGGAGGCAGAGGCAGGCGGATCTACAAAGTTAAGTCCAGTACAACCAATGCTACACAGAGAAACCCTGTCTCAAAAAACAAACTACTGAAATTGCTAGTTACCAAAGACTCCCCACATGATTAAATCTCGGACTAAATGGCACTTCAACCCTGGGGCCTGGCTTTATTGGTAAAATATGACTGTAGAACCTCAGAGATACCTATCCTTCCAACTGCAAACACAGAGGAACATACTGAGAGCTCTTTAAACTGACGCCAGATGATAGTTTTGGCAGTTTCAAAGGCTCAATGTCAAACATCAAACCAGAATTCAAATAGGGTAAAAAACAAAAGGTCCTGTTTCCTGGATTCTAAGACAGCACTGATTCTAGGTTGTACCAATGATAAGGCAAGAGCTCAGAAAGACAAACAACTGATACTGCTCTCAATGTGTTTATCAATCAGAAGATCTGTTTTAAAATTAGAACCTCAAACTGGGAACATTTTGAGGAACTACACTCATTTAAATGGCTTCTCTTTCAATAGAACTTTAATTTGGATATTGAGAAGGCAGACACAAACACAGTCCCTAGCACTCAGGACATTAACTACAGGTGGTTTGTCTTCCCATACAAGATGTCCATTAAGGAAAATCAGGTTAAAGGACCCTTCAGTAGAGTCAGTCAGGATCCCAGACACTATCTATTCTGAATGAAGGAATTCTTTCTATAACAACAAAGTCTCATGAAGGCTAAAGAGATAGTCCAGCAGTTAAGAGCACTGGTTGCTCTTCCAGAGCAAGTGGGTTTGGTTCTCAGCACCCATATGACAGCTACCAGCTGTCTATAACTCTCATCCAGAGGATCTAATGCCCTCTTCTGGCATCCACAGGCACTGGTGCATAGACATACATGCAGACAAAACATCCATACACAGTAAATAAGAATACAATCTAAAAGCCAAAACCAAACCAAACACCAAAGCCAACAAGCAGCCCGTCTTCCTTTTCTGTGCTTGTTTTCTTTTATACATGGACAGGCTACAGTGTGAACTGACTCTGAAAGGATGCCAAGAGGGATGTAGGATGAAGCTGGGAGGAGGAGAACACTTCAAACAACATGGTGGTGTAAATGCCCTAAGATGGCTTCTCTGACAGTACAGAATGTGTGAGGCAAGTGCTGGTGGTGAGAGAAGCTGACTGGATGTTCTGTGGGAGATGCCTCAGATCAGCAGCACACTCACTTTCCTGGAGGTGGCTGTGGGTGGGCTTCTCTATCCAAAGAACAAACTCTGGGGCCTGTCTTTATTGAACTGCACCAGGGCTAGTGCTCTCCCCGCAGGGGCAGCCATCCTGTTGCTGAATAGGTTCTACTGCTAAACGTTCCTTCCCACGCTTGGACAAAAATCTCCTGCTATCTTCTCCCGGTAACTTCAACACCGCTTTCTGGAGCTATACAATGCTCATGCCCTCTTATATGAGACACACACATGCTTATTATCCCTTGTCACCCATCTACCCTGGTCCGGAGTGTTCTTTCTTCCCTCTTCTCTCAGTCACAGCACCCTTTCAGAGCCTCATATACTATCAAAACCCCCAACACCAGCAATAATAGCAACATCAACAACAGTAGTTAGTATTTATACATCATTTACTACTTAACTAATTCCTTTCTCTCACATGTTTATCACATGTACATTTCCTTAATAACCGCAGGACAACATCACTCTCCCCATTAATAGTAGAATCCCAGACTTAATAAAGTTAAGAACCTTGTAGAAGAGCATAGCGGTTAGAAGCAAGCTGATACTAAACCCAGGGCTATTTGACTCCATGGCCATGTTCTTTTTTTTTTTTTTTTTTTTCCTTTTTTCTTTTTCGTTTTTCCAGACAGGGTTTCTCTGTGTAGCCTTGGCTGTCCTGGACTCACTTTGTAGACCAGGCTGGCCTCGAATGCACAGTGATCCGCCTGCCTCTGCCTCCCGAGTGCTGGGATTAAAGGCGTGCGCCACCATGGCCCAGCTATGGCCGTGTTCTTTACCACACTATATAGTCCTACACCTCCAGAAGCTGGGTCCACAGCATCCTCATAGGAGGATGCCCATCTGTGTGCCCAAATGCCTCTAACTGTTCTCCAACTTACAGACCTTTACCCTGACCTAGAACACTGCTTCTCATACTTTAAACTGAGACCCATAGTAAGATCCATATTTTATACTTTGTATACCTACACATAACTGAAATGTTTTGTGAAACAAGCTATCCTTACATGTATAAATATGCATTCTGGTTTTTCTTTCATTCTGATTTTTCAAATCAATTTCACATGTTTTTAAAAGTTAGATAATCTGGGCATAGTGGCATACATTCCAGCACCCGAGAGGCTGAGACAGGAGGAATGCCATGAGTTTTGAGGCTAGCCTGGACCATAGACTGAGACCCAACCAAGCAAACAAAAAGCTACTTATGGGACAGTAAGATGGTTCAGTGGGTGAAGGTACTTGCCTCCAAGCTTGACAACTAGAGTTCGATCCCTGACACCCACATGGTGGACTCCTTTAAGTTTTCCTTTGATCTCTGCACAATGTAAGTGTACACACACACACACACACACACACACACACACACACACACACAATATAGAAAAGAAAATTTAAAGTTACATATAATCCTCTGAAACTGATTGAAGTACCTAAGCATGAAAGAATGAAGACATTAGTCTGAAACGAGTGTTCATTACAGTATAGATTTGTTCATATTGCTTAGCACTATCTCTCCCAACTGAATCAGGTCTTGAGCTTCTGCAGTAACTCCTATTTCTGGTTTTCTTTATGACATTATTACTTGCGCGTGCATTATATTCAGGCATATAAGGCGCTTCTACCTACAGTAATTTTCTGTCTCTCTAATGCCCATTGAAAAGGAGCCCTCATAGACTAACTATCATTTCCATTTGCACAGTAAAGAGAGTTGACTAGATCAGAGTGATTCAGGCAGTCACAAAACTAGTAGATAAGTGGCTGAACCAGAGCTTCTCTCTGCCACATAACTCACGCATTGCCTCTGACTCCCTGCAGGAGTCTGTGGGGAAACTGGGCCCTCTTCTAGATGCTGTTGTGTGGCTTTATCCTGGCCTGCAGGCTCTTAGAGACAGTCTAACTCCCACCCTGTGTTCTCACAGCTATAGTGAGTAGTCTGCCTATGTGTAACTCTACCCAGCAAAGCCAATAGGATGGATAGGCACTGCTGGCAAGTACGACCTCAGCTGGAAATGGTATGCCAAGCCATCTGCTGTTTGCCAATAGTTCTACCTCCTGAGGAGGGAAGCTCAGAGAAGACAAAGGTGGCAACTGACCACAGGTCCTGCCAGGCTCCAAGACTACCAGACCTAGCTTGCTGTGCCATTATGTGGCCCAAGGTGGTAGGGACACTTCATGCACCCCACTTTCTGTAAGCTGTCCCCAAATTCAGAAGCTAGAAGCTTCCAAAAGCTCAAAGGCACAAACCCAGTTCCTAAGGTTCCTGGAAGTTTCTCTCCCCTGTCCTTTTAGACTTCTGCTCTCAACCCCTTGGCTTGGCCTAGGACCCTTAAATCCTTTGTGGAAGATATACCCTGGTCCCCCTCCTACACGCTTCATTCCCTGGACCCTAAGCAGATTCTTCCTAAAGCCACAGACCACAGGACTGATGCTTTTCACCTCACTTGTCAGGGATACTAAATGGGACATGGAAGAAAATAGAGTGGGGCTATCTGAAATCAACTGACCTAGGAATGCACTACAGTTCCTTCATCTATTAGCTGGTACTTTCCCCCAACCTGATTTCTGGGTTTAAACCCTGGGCCTGTGTCATCACTGAGCCGCACCCCCAACTCTGCTTCATTGTTCATGGGACCACAATACACAGCGTGTATTACACAGGACTATAGTGAGGAATAAACACATGCTGCGGATAGGCAGCTAGTTTACAACTTATATTTGCAGACAGAACTTTCATGCTCATTTTCTTATCTGATCAGTCTCTAAAGGCAGTTCCTGGAGGTAAGCAGAACAAGATCAGCCCCATTTTACCTAGGAAGTAACAGAGGCTCACAAGATGATGTCATTTACTCTATGACACATAAAGTATAATCTCTGGCTTCTGTCACTTTACAGCTCTGTGAAATTGAGAAGGGCTTCTCCCCTCCTTAAGCTTCCAGTCTCTCATCTGTAACAAGGTGGCTATGTCACCTGCCCAGGGAGCAGCTGTAAAGATGACATGTTTCAAGAACTGGCTATGTGCTAACTCTGCTGAGCCACTACAGGGCATACAAATGCCCTCGGGAAATACTTCTTATTCCCTCTATTCAGCATGGTTAAGTAATCTACTCACATCAGATATCCTGGAAGTGAAGGCTGCCACTCAGACACAAACCTGTCGAACAGATATAAAGTACCCAAATAACAGACTCTGCCTTTGTCATACTGCCTTTCCCTACTTTCCCCTATCCTTTAAGTTGAAAAAGAAGAACATGACAAAAGCTTTTCACACTGAGCCTCTAAGATAAAGACTAAGTCGCTGAGGTAGTCCCACCAAAGTGAGGAAAATTAGGAATATACAGACAAAATATGGTTAATCATGAGTCCAAAGACAGTTGGGGAAGGGGAGTTGGAAAGAAAAATGAGGATAAAGAGGCTGGCCTGCTTTACACACTGGGTGGTCACTTCCAGAGTTCATTACTGTAAAAGGCAGTAATGCCTCTAAGTACACATAGCTTCACAGCCAGTTAGGTTTTTTGTTTTGGTTTTGGGGTTTTTGAGACAGGCCAGTTAGTTTCATAGAAAGGAAATCAGAATATGGGAGATGGTAGTTTAGGGATGGTACTGATAGGCAGGTCACACCCTTTCCACCAGGTGCGGTCGCACATGCCTTTAATCCCACCACTCAGAAAGCAGAGGCAGGAGGATCTCTGAGAGTCTGAGGCCAGCCTGGTCTACAAAATGAGTCCAGGACAGCCAAGGCTACACAGAGAAACCCTGTCTGAAGGCCCCCCCCCCAAATCCCCTTTCCAGACAGTTGGGGAGGTCTGCTGCTCAGAGGGTAAGTGACTTGCCCAAGGATATGTGGAGAGTGATAGGGAAAAGGTGATGGCTACAGTAGTCTAGTGCTCCCTCCTGTGGCCTGGCCATTCTGCCTTGGAGCTGGCTGTCAGTGGTTCCTAGGTGGGAGAGTCTGGTTTGCTTTACTCTCTTTCACTCCCAGTGGAGGCAAGTTCTGGGCCTGCCTCTCTTTCCCATGAGGCATTTACTGGCTCTGCTCCTTCTGGCTCTGGGTCAGTGCACAATGGTAAACAGGTTCTCTCCACCCTTCACTGACCTTGGCATCCTGGGCCTCTGCTCAGCTCTCTGCTCTGCTCAGCTCCACCCTGCTGTCTTGCAGACTCCAAAAATCAAGGAATCCCTCTTCTTCTGAACTGGAAAAGGGTCCAGATAGCAGAATCCCCAGGACAGCTCTCCCTACCAACTACAGGAAGTTGTGGAGCCTTTTCTTAGCAAAAGACATCACTTCCCCAAAACTCAACCCTGGTCAGGCAGAGTGGTTCTTGAAATTTTGTGCCTGTGACTGGGTACCTGGCTCACAGTCTCCCCTGTTGATGCCCAGAGTCCACTCTGATCTATGTGTGACTCCCCAAGCCATCTTTACCAAACTGTTAACTCATTTTTTCTTTTTTGTTTTGTTTTGTTTTTGGAGACAGGGCTTCTCTGTGTAGCCTTGGCTGTCCTGGACTTGCTTTTGTAGACCAGGCTGGCCTTGAGTTCACAAAGATCCTCCTGCCTCTGCCTCCTGAGTGCTGGGATTAAAGGTGTGCGCCACCATGCCTGGCTAAATAAACTGTTTACTCTTATTAATAGATCTCACCTAACTGTCCGAACTCATTGTGTCCATAAAGTCCCTCCTTCCTGGAATTTCTTCATGGCTGCCTACTGTCCTCCCTCTCAAACAGAACTCGTAGGCCCTGGCTCTCTAACCCTTCTGTCCCTCGCACATTATTCTCTTCACTCCTAGCTTTACCTCTAGGTGTGCGCTCTCTGAGCCACTTCTCTCAGCCTCCCTCCACTTCTAACTGGCTCCCACTCACCACTGAAGACCTCATTCAAAACTGCCTCTCATCTTATATTGCCTCTAACTGCTCCAGGGACAACACAATCAACACACTGCATCCCATACACATCTCTCCAGATCCTTGCTATAAAGATGAATAAAATACAGCCGCTGCCCTTGAGGAAGCCAAAGTTGCAGAAAGGCAGCTGGGCAGATAAATAACTCACACACACAAAGTACTAGCACAGAGCTTGTGAAAGGTGCTAGAAATCTGCAGGAAGTCCCCAGGGCAAGGATAGAGATGTTTAGGAGCTGACTTTTAAATTGGGGTTTGAAGGCTGACAGGAAGTGGGGAGGCTGAGAAAGGAGGAAAGAGCATACAAGGCAAAAGGCCCAGCATGTCCAAGTGCAAGTTAATAGGAAGGGCATGGCTTGTGCGGGGAATGTGAGCGGTCCAGCAGAGCAGCTTCCCCACCTGACCTCTGCTCTGCTGAGGCAGCATTCCTTAAGGAAGTATGCTCCTAGAGAGCCCCATCAGGCCATTCTTTGCAAAACATTACCTAGTACCTGGCTGGCACTTGATCAACACGTGGTGACCTCAGGCCTGAGTTCTCAGCAATAAGCTGGAAATAGTTATCACTGCCTTGAGACAGACAGATGAAACACAGTAGGAGCAGTCCCTCTGCAGCCTAACACCAGCTTAGGTCTTGCTTGAAGGCCAGAACAGGGCCGTGCTCAGATCTGCTTGAGGATGGCCTTTTACAACAGTGCAGTTCTATCCAATTAGGTAACTGAATGTCTGTTATAACACTTAGGAGGCACTTGCTAAGCACCAGACACTGCTCAGCATCCAATTGACATTTCATTTAACCCTGGTAACAAAGCCCAGGAGATGCATTCTCCAATTACCAACCCCACTTGGCAGATGGGAAAACTCAGATTTTCAGCAAGCTAATTGCCGCCTCAGGTTTATGGCAAGCAAGCCCTGGCAGGTGAGGCTAGACCCTCTGCTCTCCTCTGACTATCCCAGTTAGTGTACCCAGCCACTTCAGCACTCAGTGTTGTCTACTCAGCTGGATGCACACAAGCTTTGATCCCAGGAGCCTAGAGCTCCATGAACTTCAACCCACAAGCAGTGTGAGACACTTTGCAAGTCACTTTAGTGCTCTGGGATTTGGCTTCCGCTGATGTAAATAAAACAAGGATAATAATGATACCACATCTCACAGAATTAAGTGAGGAGAAGCAAGGGATAGCCTGGGCTACTAGGCAAGCTCCTGTGTGAAACTGCATTATGACAGGAATGGTGAGAGAATGGCGGGATCACCTAGGCATGCCAGGAGGCCAGGACAAAGGCTCACAAGGCCCAGAGAGGGAGACTGGTGATGGTAATTATGAGGAAAACTTGGACTCTTCCTCAGGTGACTACCTAGGAGCCATCTGGCCACACACTGGCCCTGAAGTTCTTAGGAAGCCTACCTCTGCTCTCACTTCCGTTTTTTCTTCATAGACTAGAATGGGAAGAAAGTCCTAGAGTTAGGGCTGTCAGACGGCCTTGCTGCAAATGACTCAATAAGGCACTAATGGGGAATTCCCAACCTGCCCTGGTAGGTCAGGGACCTCCTAACCCCAAGCTGATTGGAATTGGCCTGAGCCCCAAGACCATGGGGTGAGCGAGCAGAGCACATAAGAGAAGCCGAGTCTCCATGCCTATACTGCCTTACTTCCTTGAAACTATAGCATAAGTCCAATGAGAGAGGGAGAGAAGGAGAGAACTGAGTCTGTCTGTTCTGAGTATGTGTGTACCTCAAGACAGTGTCACTATGCACACCAGGGTGGCTTTAAACTCAGAGAGATCCGCCTGGTTCTTGTGGCGGTTGTGGTGCACATCTTTAACCCCAGCACTCGGGAGGCAGAGGCAAACAGATCTCTGAGTTTGAGGCTAGCCTAGTCTGCAGAGTGGGTTCCAGGACAGCCAGAGCTATACAGAAAAACCTTGTCTCAAAAAAGAACAAAAATAAAAATTAAGTGTGAAAGCCAGCGTGCATGGAGGACACAGAGCCCTTACACTGTGGCAGATAATGTGCTGGGTGCCTTTTAAACATCCTCCTTCTAACATCTCCCACTTCCAACGTCACCAATGGCCTATTTAGGGATTCATAGTAGTCACATGCCTGGACGTGTCAGAAGGAAGACTGACAGCTAAGTTTGCTGGTGTCTTAAACTTGGGCTCTCCCAGACCCACGTCCAGGTTGCTCTTCCCTGTAAGTCAAGGCAAGAAGGAAAACGGAAAAAAACAAAACAAAATCAAACAACAACAACAAAAAACCCCAGCATTTTCCAGAGGGCAGGAAGATTGCTTTGTACATACAGTGCCCAGGGCCCAGATGCACTGAGAAAGAGCAAGAGCTCCCAGAACTATGTTCCCTCCCTGGATCCCTCACTCAGCGATTCCTGTCTCATCTCAGAGTACGTGCGTGACACGTGCAGACACAGGACAGGAGTTGCACTCTTCCTTGAAACAACTCAGCTACCAAAACAACACAGAAAACCTGTCAGGAAAAGTAAATATCTGGGGCTGGCCTCAAGTCCTAAGACTGTGACAGAAGAGGGAGGAGAGGCCACCAGCTTTAGTAGGGTGAAAAATCAGGACCCCAGAGAGCAAACCCAGATCTACCACTTGCTCAGTCAGTTTCCCTGTCTGGAAATGAAGTAAAAATAATTCTTACTCCATCAATTTCCCATTACTCCCATAATGGTTACCAGAGAATAAGAAGATAAAGCCCAATGTAGTGATACAGACTTTACATCCCAGCACTCAGGAGGCAGAATCTGGCCGAAATCCTTGAGCTCAAAGCCAGCCTGGTATACATAGGGGCTCTAGGCCAGCCAGTGATACATAGTGAGACACTGTCTCAAAAATAAATAAATACACCCAGGAAGTCTTCCCAACATGCTGTCCAAACATGACCTGAACAAGGATGACACTGACACCACAGACATGCTAATGTGGAAGAAGTAAAGCACACACGATCCCACCCTACACAAAGAACCACAGACAACTAAGAAATGCTAAAGAGTGGGAGAAATAGTCTTTCCATGGCAAGAGCTCCCCCATTAGCTATCCAATACCAAGTGGTCAGCCCTGAAAACATATACATATAAATAACATATTGATTGTGCAGGTTATTTATATATTTAGGAACACACACACACACACACACACACACACACACACACACACAAAGAAAAAGTGGTCATAAGGGGTGGAGTATGTGTGAGGGTTTGGAGGGAAGGAAGGAAAAAAATGATTTAATTATACTATAACCTCAAAAACTAGAAGTTTTTTTAAAAATTAAATAAGATAAAGCACCCTTCAATCTGATCACATCTCTACATGCATGAGGACCACTGATCCTGTGCACAAAGGGACATCTCATACAAGAGGGACAAAGTATGCTCCAAACACTGGCTTCTTTGGAATGTACCACAATGACCCCTTGTGTTGGGGCTACCTACCAAAGCATTTTTCCAAGGTCATCTCTCAGAATGTTTGAGATAGATGGCTCTATTTTCTCTGCAGGGAAACTGAGGCTTAGAGAGACCAAGAGCCTCCTTAAGGTCACATAGCTACTTAGTAGCTCAGGGAGGCCCAGGACTTGGGTCTCTTGATCCCTCCTCAGAAGCTTTTGCACTGTGATCTTAATCCAGTTATCTTGTTTGGGCCTCACAATCCTTTGTACACCTGTAACTACCTGTCTAATGTATGACTTCCTTGTTAGACTGTAAGTCACTTGAAAGCAAGACTGGTTTCTGTCCAGAAGCTGACCCAGGGCTGTGCATATAGTAAGTGCTGGGAAGTAGCCCTGTGACTGAATGGAGGGGACATGCTTGAGCCATCAACCACAGGAGTCAACTGGGAAACTGGCATCAGTACCCTCACATCCCTCTGCTTAGTTAAGAGTACTTCCCCCAGACCATAGCCTAAAGCCATGTTTCTAGCCAGAATCTCTAATCTCTACAACTTGGTGGTGCCCCCAGGAGCTTGCCTCTCATAGGTACAGGACTCAGTTGTCCCAGCCATGACACCAGATAGAAGAAGAAAATAAAGATATTCCATGAAATCGAACTGTCCCTTGATTGTCATCTGCCTCCCTTGATCGGTTTATGCTTTGCTGAAAGCCCTAAATCCTCTGTCCCAGCTGCCATACCACCCTAAGGTAGGATTCCTCTGTCCTCAGTCTCACTCCTAGTTCCTTGGAGAGGAGCCTGGCTCTCCTTGCAGATTTTCTTACCATCTAATTTGTTTACCAGGCAGCAACCACAAAGCTCAGTGTCACTCACCCTCCTGCCTCCCCCAGACAGGTCAACCAACTCTCTCTCTTGCTAGAGAGAGACAAAGAGCTCCTTGATGTGCCCTGGGCATTCCAGCCAAGCTATGCACCTTGGGAATATGACATAGCTAAATCAGCAGCAGCCCACTGCAAAGGCTCCAGGATAGGCCCTGTAAAAGGGCTTTCCACCCCTGTCACTCACAGGGCTAGCCACAGTCCAAGCTCTAATGACGTGCCAGTCTCTTTCTCCCTTCGGTATAACGTCTTCCAAATCTTTGGGCTCATCTTGGACTCTCATGACAATCTCACCCCCTGTGACCTAGTTCCTCTTTCTGCCATCTTCAACAACTAGCCCCTCTGAAACACAGGAGGACTCAGGCTGGCATTCAAGGCTGTCTGCCTAACCTCTTTTTTCCCAGCCCACGCTTGCTTTCATGCTGCCTGCCACCTCTGCTCTTAGCACATTAGACTTCTCAAACAGCTGGCTTTTGGGGTGGAATGTTGCACACAAGCCCTCTACCATCTAATGAAGAGACCCTGTGTGTCCCTTCTGAGTGCTAGGATCAAATGGCATGTCTTCATATGCTCCTGTAGGCAAAGCTGCTGCTTCCTCTTGTCGACTCTCAGAGCAGCTGCACACCTTAATTACAGCCTTTATCACTCAACATTGCAGATTTGTTTGTGGTTCTGTCTTCCACCCAGTCTGAATTCCTTGAGGGTAACAAGACAGAGATGTCTTGTTCAGCTCTTGTCCCAGTCATGGCATCTGGCTGGCAGAGGAGGCATTCAAATGAGTGTCTGGAAAGTAAGCTCATGGCTAACGTGGCTAAGCTAGCAAAACGAAGCCTTTGGCTGACTCCTCTGCTGCCACACCGGCTGCCTCCATCACTGCCTAAGCAGCAGTAAAGAGCCAATGTGTGCCAGCCTCTGAAGAGCCAGACAGGGAACAGAGTAGGAGAGGTGGAGAAAGGGAAGATGAAACAAAGAAAGCAAGTTGACGGCTGCCCTAAAACCCTGG
Source organism: Acomys russatus (assembly GCF_903995435.1). Lineage (NCBI taxonomy): Eukaryota > Metazoa > Chordata > Mammalia > Rodentia > Muridae > Acomys > Acomys russatus. The sequence goes on along the minus strand of NC_067158.1, from coordinate 10,471,265 downwards.
ATAAGGGAGCTTCTAAGCAAGAGTGCTGGTTTGCCAGCGGGGCAGCTAGACCAATTTTCTCCCTTCTAGGACTCCCCCCACAGAACCCACGTGAGAGGATGAGAACTGGCCTGGCTGCTTCAGGACTTATCAGGTGTTAAATTTGGGGCACTCTTTTCTGAAGTCTGTAGGTGCTTGTGTTCAGAATGGAGACTGCCACCTTTCAGGGCAGTGTTCACCCGGATAAGGGTTCTCTCCTGCCCACAGGGCAGGGCCTCACTGTGGCCAGAAATGGGAAGTAGCTCATTTCACTGACCTACTCTGTCCCAGGCTCTTGTCACACATCAGTTAATTTAAACCTCACAGCAAGGCCTAAAAGTCAGTATTAGCATAACCTTTTCATGGATGAGACACTGAGGTTTAGAAATTAGGCAACAACTTCAAGGTCATGCAGACAGGCAGGCTCCAGAGGCTGTACTAGGAGAGGGCCCAGGACTACCTTCTTCCCCCACCTCGATGGAAACAGATTGGGTGACTGGGCCTCAGTCAGGCATTGTTGTCCCCCACTCCCAGGTCATGTTTCAGGCCAGATGCTGGGGAGACAAACCATCAAGCAGGCTCCACTGTTTATCTCTTTCCCACAGCTTAGGGTTTCTAGCAAGTGGACACACAGGCACTTTCCCAGGACAGCAGCTGGTGAGCTGCTCCTCCTTTACCAAGTCCGATCTTGTCAGAGGCTTCAGAACAAGGCCATCAAACTGGCTTCTCCTTAGAGGCTAAGAAAAGGAGGTGGGAAGAAACACACAGGAGGGCTCATGGTCTAGAGTCAAAGACCTGGGTCCCACATGCACAGCTGTATTCTTCCAAATGGCCTACCCATGGACCACTCACTGCCAGCTCCATGCCCTCCTGGGACCTGTAATAGCTCAAGAAAGGTGGATAATCTGAGCTTACAAACTAAAAAAGGCAGTGGTGGCATGACAGCAAACAGGCAGGCTCTGGCTTGCCAGGAGGGCCCTGGCCCCACCTCAACAAAAGCTGGCATAGACCAATCTGTAAGGATGCCAATTAAGCCAGTTTTATGATTTCCAAAGTCACTGGGCTGACATAATTGGTTAGAAGTAGAGGGAACAGAGGATCAAAGAAGACACTGCTGTTCCAGATGTTTCTCCCTGAGCTCAGCTCAAAGCTCTTGCTCCCCTAACAGGAAGCCAATGCTCACAGGATCCCAAAGAGCATAACTCCTGACTCATCTGGCCTACATACTAAGCATATTGAGGCTGGGTGGGAAGCTCCAGCCTCAGGCCAGCGCTGATAATCACGTGGAAAAAGGAGAGAAAGGTTAGGGATTTACCTCTCCAGCCACTAGAGATCTAGCTTGTGTCTTTCCCTTTCCTGACCAACTTTCAGTTGTAGAGATGCCATCAGACAGGTTGCTTTTCCCCTTGAGAGATGTAAGGGTAACATCAATCCCTCCACAACCCTTCCCTGTTCAGAACCCCGGGTCTTTTTGGGGTTACACTACCCTGCTAAGCCTTGAGCCAACCCAGAACTAATGTTGCCAGGGCCTCTGTCTGTGCCTGTGCCACCCACAGGGTCATTCATGGGCTAGCTGCTTTCTTGCCTTTGGCTAGTGCTCAAGAGCAGACAGGGAACAGTTCAGTCCCACTGAAGGTTCCCTACAGAGCAGGATGAATGACAAGATGAAAAAGTGGAACAGCATAGGGAACTCTGGGTTCAAGCCTCAGTTATTCTCCTAACAGACTGAAAAAGAAACACTTATACTTATGTCACATCTATCTGTGTGACAGTGGCCATCTCTAAGTTCACTTTCAGTTTTCTGACTTAGAATATCTATCAGTACATCATTCAATTAATAAATATTGACAAAACAGAAATAAAAACAAAAGCCAGGCGTGGTGGCACACACCTTTAATCCCAGCACTTGGAAGGCAGAGGCAGGTAGATCTCTGTGAGTTCAAGGCCAGCCTGGTCTACAAAGAGAGTCCAGGACAGCCAAGGCTACACAGAGAAACCCTGTCAGGAAAAAACTAAAACCAAAACCAAAACAAAAATAAATAGGAGCATATTTACTGCAGTGCAGACCTGAGGGGGAAAAGGTGAATAAGGCGGGTTGGTCCAGCCCTAAGCTAGTCAGACTAATGACAACATGCTCTTACCCTTCCTGGCTGTTCCTGTTAGCCTCCTACACTGCTGAGGGTGTAAGAAGTGACGAGGAAGCAAAGGAAGTGATGGCAGACAGATTCCTGTTAGTTACCTTCAGTTTTACCTGTCTGCCAACCAGATGGGTAACCAACCAGTCAGTTTTACAGATTTCCTACTGAGGCTGAAGGGTCACCATGATGGATGGTGAAGCTGGTCCTGACCTGGGATTCTGACACCTTGGATCCAAGTTCGAGTTCTGCTGTATTATGCTGTGTGAATTTAAACAAGCTTTGCTTCTCTGGTCTGTTTTATCTTCTATATAAAGGTTATACTAGCTTCTCTCTCTCTCTCCCTAACCCCCCCCCTCGCGTTTTCAGACAGGGTTTCTCTGTGTAACCCTGGCTGTCCTGGAACTCATTATTGTAGACCAGGCTGGTCTCAAACTCAAAGAGATCCTCCTGCCTCTGTCTCTCAAGTGCTGGGATTAAAGACATGGACGGCACTGGTCAATTTCTTAAGATCTGTTCCAGCTCAGTCCACAATTTTAGATAAACTTCAGGCCAGTATGCAACAGACACTAGAGTGAGGAGGCCTCTGATTCCTTTCCTATTCCCACAGTCCTCGGCAACTAGCAAAACTGACCTGTACTGAGACAACCTTTGGCCCAGGGTGTCTGAAATGGACCTTTAATCTGGAGACAGAGTCCCCATCACCTCCACGGCAGGCCATTTGTGCTAATGTTTCACTTCTCTGGGATAGCACATGGACTCCTAGCCCACAACCACGAGACTAGGTTCAGGGCGGTCACCCTGAAACCTCCCACAACTTCCCCTCTTACGGCCTTGGGCAGGGACTTACTTTTGGCTTTTTCAGAACCACAGTATAAACTAAACAAAGAAGATCCAAACTTTCTGAAACCAGAGACTTTGCTAACCAACAAGCTGAAGAAAGCAAGGCAGGGAGACAGAAGTAGAGCTGGGACCTAACTCCAACCTTGGCCTCACAGACACCAGAGATTTAGAGGGCATCTGCACAGCCATATCCCAGGTTTGCAGTTGGAGGGTGGAGAAGATAGATATCTGGCTGCCTGGCTGGGGATGAGAGCCAAAGGGAGTTGCTCCCATTGGGCGTCGCTTCCCACAAATACCAGAGGTACGCCCTAATTTTTCTCTTCATTTTTCAGACCCTTAGAAGAAGAAAACTATTTCTGGGGCTACCACTTGTGCCAGGCATGGTGCTAGGTGCTCAAATACCAGAGGTACGCCCTAACTTTTCATTTCTCAGTCTCTTTGAAGGAGAAAGAAAACTATTTCTTGAGCTACTACTTGTGCCACATACAGTGCTGGGTGCTTTCATATATCTAACTTTTGTTTTTCTCCATAGCAATGGACATAGGCATTACTTTTGCCCTTGAATAAGCAGGCTAGGGACTCAAGATCTATCCAAGGTCACAAAGCCAGAGAGTATGATCACAAAGTCTGACACTTCCTCACTCTATCACATCACCCTGCACTCTGAAATCTGCTTAAATGTCCAACAAGCATGGAAGAATTCTAATGCTTTAGAACTTACCAGAAAATCTGAGCTGTTGCTTCCAAGACTCCACAAGTAAAACTGAGAATTCCTTCCCACCCCCTCAAGACCTCACCCCTCCCAGGCTCCTGACCCCTGATGACTATGCCCCAACTGAAACACACCCTAATCCTCTCTAGGTTTCCACAAGCTCATAGCAAAGAAACTAGGACAAAGTCAGAGTGAAGGGTGAGAATGAGGGGCTCTCATAGTTCTGAACTGGACTAGGCTTAGCCTAATGTGAGCAAGTATGGAGGGGCTGGAAGAGACAGCCAGGAGGGAGGAGGAAACTCCATTCAGGTCAGAGGCCCAGATTTGTAAATTTCTCATGCTAAGGAGGAGGAGGCCTGGTAAATAAGAGACTCTTGGGGGGGAGGGGATGATATTACAGAAGTGGCATTTATATGGGACAACTTTATGGGGTGGGTTTCTTTTTTTCTTTCTTTGGTTTTTCCAAGACAAGGTTTCTCTGTGTAAGAGCCCTGGCTGTCCTGGACTCACTTTGTAGACCAGGCTGGCCTCGAACTCACAGAAATCCACCTGCCTCTGCATCCCAAGTGCTGGGATTAAAGACATGTGCCACCACCGCCCGACTTGGAGTGGGTTTCTTAAGACAGCTGAGCACTTCCGTAAGCCATAAAAATAGCTGGGGACACCTTGGGCAGTCACAACCAGTCAGAGAAGAGGGGGGAATATATCCTGAAGTAGGGCTCCCCCGGTAACTGTGGGGCCCTGTCTTCTCTAAACTGGGAGGCACAAAACGGGAGGAAAGTGTGTCATTCTGAGTATACCACTAGTCACATACCACAAGACAACTGGAATATAAGTTGGACCTAGAAGCCATCTTCCTGAGGAGACCACCAGATTGCCCCCACAATCTCTGGGAGGATTGGCTTCTAGGGGTTCTGCGGAGCCCACTATGCCCATCTTGGAGGCAAGGTGATACTCCACTGCCTCACCTTTCTCTAATAGCTGGTGGGGTGCCTGGGTACTCAAGGGTAGGGTGCTACATGAGTGGGGCCCCTGCTGTCTCCCTCCTACTCCTGTCCTAGAGATCTGGACAGCCTGGGAGTCTACTGGCTGGCTCCAGTAGTGATCAAGCTAACGGACAGTACTAGAGGTGAGGCGCTGTCACCCTATAACTACCAGGAAAGGGGAGTGTCTGCCCACCTGTTGCCTGTGACAAATGGACAAAGCTGACTCTTGGTAGAGGGTGTGAGGGTGTGTGTGTGTGTGTGTGTGTGTGTGTGTGTGTGTGTGTGTGTGTGTGAGACAGAGAGAGAGAGAGAGAGAGAGAGAGAGAGAGAGAGAGAGAGGGAGAGAGAGACTGACTCTGACTCTCTGAACTTTCCACGATGGAAAGAAACTGTCGGTGACAAGACGGGGCTGTCTGGGAGGGAGCTGGCCAGTGTCAATCCTTTTAAGGCCTATGTGTCTAGATATGAGGGTTAGTGTGACCTGGAGTGGGGTGGGGCCAGCCGGGAGTCCTGAAGTCTAAGATTTCCTGGGTTAAGGGTCCTGAGGTGGTGGGACAAGGATTCTGTGAGGGAAGGGAGAGATGGAGAATAGCTGTGGGGAAAAAGTATGGGGCAGCCATCTGTGCGCATGTCAGGGGGTGGCAACGCCAGGGTGACCTGGTGAGTCTAGAAGCTGGTGCTGGTGGCTATCCCCGAGTTGGGAGGGCACGGTGAGCCCTCTTTGGAGGGAGCGGATCAAGGCGGTTGGGGTGAGGGGTGGAGTGGGGGGCGGGGAGGAAGGGGATGGTCTGACTGTCCGTAGGTAGGAAGTAGACTGCCGCTTGGGGCGCGTCTGTGGGGATGGGGCAGTGGAGACACGTTGGTGGGTCAGGCCCACGCCTGCGCAGGGCCCGCGCCCGGCCCACACCCCAGCGCTACTCACGCGCCCTCAGCGCCCTGCGAACCCACGATGAAGCCGAACTTGTCGATGCGACGCTCGGCGAAGCCGTTGGCCTCGGAGTCGGAGCCGAGCGAGCTCAGCTCGTCGGCGGTGGCGGCGTCGGGGCCCTGGGCCAAGCTCTCCCGGGTCCCCGACAGGCTCCCGCCCGCTGCGGGCGCGCGCGGCCCATTCTCTCTGCTGCTTTTCGCCATCCCGGCCGCGCCCGCCACCAGAGCGCCAGCGGCCACCTCAGCCGCCTCAGCCTCCTGGCCTCCTCCGACGCTGCCGACGCCCCGCCCACGCGCCGCGTCCATTGGCTGCCGCAAAGCTGGGGGCGGCTCCTCAGGGAGCTCCCACCACGCGCCCAATGGGTGCCGAGGGTCCCCGGCTCCGCCCCTCCCCCAGACCGGCGCCAACTGGATCGACGTGAGGGGGCGGGACAACCGTCAACAGGGACCCGCCTTCCCCGGCTGCCAATCACGAAAACTCACCTGGACTAGCTCGTCTGGCTTTTCCGGGTTGGCCCCGGGCTGGCGTGTCACCTGCAGCGACTCTCGAGCCTAAGGCTCAGGACTTCCCCGGAGGTCCTGCCGGCCTCTGCCTCCATGGGCCGGATCCTTGCGAAACAGGGTCGTGGGTGGGGCTGCTTCGCTCGTATATTTTGAAGAGCAGTGATGAAACACAAGTGAGTTTAGGGATCTGAACCACCCTACTGCTCTGTTTAGGGGCGTATAAATTAGCTCGTGGGACACCCTATAAGAATAACACTGATCCAGGCGTGGTGGCGCACGCCTTTAATCCCAGCACTTGGGAGGCAGAGGCAAGCAGATCTCTATGAGTTCAAGGTCAGCCTGAAAGCCCGGTGTGGTGGCTCACGCCTTTGATCCCAGCACTCGGGAGGCTGAGGCAGGTAGATGTCTGTGAGTTCGAGGCCAATCTGGTCTGGTCTACAAACAGAGGCCAGGACAGCCAGGACTTGTTACACCCAGAAACTTTGTCTCGAAAAACCAAAATAGAAAAAAAAAAAAAAAAAAAAAAGAAAAAGAAAAAGAAAAAAAAGTGGGAGTGGGGGGCGCATGGCTCAGAGGTTAATAAGAGCACTGGCTGTTCTTCCGAAGATCCTGAAGGTCCTGAATTCATTTTCCAGCAACCACGTGGTGGCTCACAACCATCTATACTGGGATCTGATGCCCTCTTCTGGCATGTAGGTGTATATGCAGGCAGAGTACTGTATACACATAAAAACAAATCTTAAAAAAACAAAACAAAAACACCTATTTAGCAAAGGTAGCTTCCAGTACTCACCATTTCTGGAAACCACTATTCTACTTTGCGCCTATATAGAGTCTTGTCTTGCTTGTGATATAGGCTGTCCTTAAGCTTTCATTTGAGTGCTTATTAGTACCTTATTCTTTTCCTTGCTGCATTATATTCCATTGTGTGGGCATACCACATGCTTACACACTATCAGTGAAATTCATTTAAATACTTTTCTTTTTTTTTTTTTTTTACTAGGAATAAAGTTGTTTGATCAGGTCATTTATTATTTTTCACTTTTCTTAGATAAAAATTTCTAGGAGGAGCTGGGTATGGTAGTGCACACCTGTAATCCCAGCACATGGGAGGCAGAGGCAGGCAGATCTCTATGAGTTCAAGGCCAGCCTGAAGCCGTGCATGGTGGCGCACGCCTTTAATCCCAGCACTCAGGAGGCAGAGCCAGGTGGATTGCTGTGAGTTCGAGGCCAGCCTGGTCTACAAAGTTAGTCCAGGACAGCCAAGGCTACACAGAGAAACCCTGTCTTGAAAAAACAAAACAAAACAAAAAACCAAAAACAAAACAAAACAAAAAAACAAATCAAGGTCAGCCTGGTCTACAAAGCAAGTCCAGGACAACAGGGCTGTTACAGAGAAACCCTGTTTCAAAAAACAAACATTCTAGGAAGAGAATTTCTGGATTTTAATGGTCACTCTGGTTAACCTTTAAAAATGTTGGGCTGGAGAGATAGCTCAGCAGTTAAGAGCACTGTCTGCTCTTCCTAGGGTCCTGAGTTCAATTCCCAGCAACCACAAGGTGGCTCAAACTATCTATAATGTGATCTGATGCCCTCTTCTGGCAGCAGGTGACCTACAGATAGAACACTCATATAAAAAATAAATAAACCTTTAAAAAAATAATACAAATACAAATGCTGTGCATGCAGAAGTCAGAGATAGTCTTTAGGAGTCATTTTTCTTCCACCTATGGGTCCTGGGTATCAAACTTTAGTCATCAGTTTTGGCAGCAAGGCCCTTCACCTGCTGAACCACCATGATGGCTCGTTTAACCTTTCCAGTAACTGGCAAATTGCTTTCCAAATTGGTTGTGCCATCTCTGGTAAACTTTTAGTTATTTTAGATTTATGTATGTATGTATGTATGTATGTATGTATGTATGTATGTATATAGTGTTCTGCCTACATGTAACACCTGCAGGCCAGAAGAGAGCACCAGATTTCATTGAAGATGGTTGTGAGCCATCATGTGGTGCCTGGGAATTGAACTCAGGACCTTTGGAAGAGCAAGCAGTGCTCTTAACCTCTGAGCCATCTCTCCAGGCCCCAACTTTTAGTTATTTTATACATGCCTTGTTTTACAGGCAGGTGGACTGACGTTCTATGAAGTCAGGTGCCTAAGGTCCCAGGTACATTTATGGCAGTCCTAGGACTTGGACCCCAGTTCTCACAATATGTTTATATTAGAATTAGGCGGGTTATACTCCTATGGACACCAGCAACCAACTTCTAACCCTAAAGATTGTCATCTCTTAGAATGATTCCTCATTTGTCTAGTGTTCTACGGTTCAGAAAGGGGCTTAGCCTAGAATGACTCACCAGCCGTTTGCTTGATGCCACAAAACGTGACGTTCTTCAAGACCCGCAGTCTACATTCCAATTGCTTCTGGTTTCCCACACAAAGTGCAACAACAGACATGGGAGCAGGCATGGGCCATTACACGTTTTAACCGTTTGTCCAGGAGGACATTCTTCTTTCCAAATGCTGAACATAGATAGCAGGAGGCACCAGAGAGAACTGCAGTGGACAGTGTAGTAGCCGTGTCTGACCTCATGATCCTGGTCCTAAGGTTGTATTTCCCAAACACGTTACCTTCAGCCCTGTAAGGGCAAATATACAGACTGTTCCTTTTTTTGTTTTTGTTTTTTGTTTTCGTTTTTGTTTTTCAAGACAGGGTTTCTCTGTGTTAGCCTTGGCTGTCCTGAACTCACTTTGTAGACCAGGCTGGCCTCGAATTCACAGCAATCCACCTGCCTCTGCCTCCCAAGTGCTGGGATTAAAGGCGTGCACCACCACCGCCCAGCTGTATTTTTAATTTTTAATTTTCATGCTGTGGCAAAATACCTGAGAAAAGCCATTAGGGAGGGAGGGCCATTTATTTTGGTTCATAATTTGAGGGTCAGCCCTCTCCAAGTCTCACTATGTGACCCTTGGGATACAAGGCATGTGCCACCTTTTAACAGTGTTATTTAGTCCTGAGCCTCAGCCCATGGAATGATGCCCTCGTGCCCCGCCCCCGGTGGGTCTTCCCTCTTCAGCTAAACCTTCATGGAAACAACTTCACAAATATGCCCAGAGGTGTGTCTTCTAAGTAACTCCAAACCCAGAAACCTCAGGGTACGGGTGCCCGTCCTTCAGAAACAGGACAGACTGTAGTCACAGGAACCAGGATCTATGTTAATTAGGCTTGGCCTACAACTCCTAGGCTCAGACAATTGCCCTGCCTGATCAAGAAGTTGGGACCATGCCTGGCTTCTCTTAGACCTTCTCCTCATAAATAAAGCAAAATACTAGCAACAAACGTTAATATCTTGAGATTTTAGTGACATGTCCTTAAGTACTTGGTACATGGAAATTCCCAATAAACAGTGGGCAGAAACGACAGCATTCGTAATTTTTAGATTCACAATTGTCTTGTTTTCCACCACAGCCTACAGCTTTAGCAGTGGAGTTAAAGCTTAATTCAAGACATATGGGTTGTTTCATGGCTGTCCTAAATTACTGGGTGTCTCTGTACAAAATTTCTTGAGAACACCATTTTCCTCTTCTGGAAAAAAAAATGGATGCCAGTAATTACCCATTGAGTCTGTGCGCTTTGACTCTGAAGCCTTCAGAAGAACACAGGCACAGGGTGTGAGTGCGCAAACGCAAGCGGAACATGTGAAAAGCCACGTGTTAATGTCAAGTGTCTCAATTACACTCCACCTTACCTCCTGAAATAGTCTCTCAGTGAACTCACCAATTCAGTTAGATTGGCTGGCCAGCCACCTGTGCTGAGGGAACATGTGATGAGATTGCCCAGTTTTATATGCTGTGGCCACCGTAACTTAAGCTCTCATGTTCAACCACCATTCTACCTCCTGACGCTAATTTCTTTAAACTCCAGAGCACTTTGAGTTTTTTGTTTTGAATTTATATGTATATGCCTGTGTATGTGTACAGGTGCCCTCAAGGCCAGCTAGTCATAGGCAGTTGTGACCCACCTGATATGGATTCTGGGAACTGAACCAGGGACCTCTCACAGGGCAGCAATCTCTGAGCACTGTGTATTTGTAGTGAAATGGAGCTGATGGTGATTACTGCTTTCCCCATGAACCCACAGCACAAGGACGACAGGAAACTGGGCCTACCAACATTCCATCATGGATGGGGATGGGGCACTCATAACGCCCCACCCTCCCTGAGGCCCTACAAGCAGTAACAGTTGCTGGGGTAAAGAGAGGCACATTCTTTAGTGGTGTAGCCACTGGGAAGTTGCCCTTGATAAAATACACAACCATAATTAAATGCAGTTGGCCACACACACAGGCCAACATGAGAGCAGGAAACTAGTTGGAAAGAAGTGTTTGCTGGGAGAAGGAAGGATGGAGGACATACAACCAAAGTACTCTACGTTGGCCATTCACTCTGACAGTACAGGCAGGGAGATTCCCTCTGTAAACACTCAAGGAAAGAAGGTGGACGGGCCCCACCCTCAAACTACCCTAAGGGCCCTAATGGCCTCCTCCCCCATTTCCCAAGACAGGGTTTCTCAGTGTAGCCTTAGCCGTCCTAGACTTTATAGACCAGGCTGGCCTCAAATGCAGAGATCCTCCTTCCTCTGCCTCCCAAGTACTGGGATGAAAGGTGTGTGCCACCACTGCCTAGCTCGAAAGGTCTCTTCTAAGGACTCTTGTCATTCTCAGCCACCAGGTAGGAGTGACCAGAGCCCACCCTACAAGAAAATTCCCACCACCAATCTCGGAGCAGGAAAATCCACCAATCCTTGAGTTTCCCCAAGCTCAGGACTTGAAATTCCACCAATAGTCACCCTGGAAATCTTGATCCACTAAGAAATCTACTGTTCAGTTAGTTCTTTGCTGTCTTCTCTGGGGATTCGGACCTCCCAAAATCTCTTTGAGATTTGCTGCCTAGTGTGACTCTCTCATTGGAGGAAGCAAAGAAGTAGGGAGGGGCTGAGACTCCTCAGTTCAGCTGGGGATCCCCTCCCCTAGGAGATGCCAAGCTGAGAGGAGCAGCCAGTAAAGCCTTTACACTGTAGCAGGCCCGCCACCTCAAGACAGGGATCTTCTCCCTCAGGGCTGCAGCACCTCTGCTGAGGCTTCCTCTCAGACCTGTGTGGTTTCTCAGAATGTCCTTCCATTAGAACACTGTCCCACCTCACAGCTGTGGTGTTCCTGGGCTCCCAAGTGCCAGAATACCTTTCCATTAAAGCAGGAATACACACTTTTTCTAATGAAACAACAAAAAGCAAAACAAGAAACTTTTAAAATTTAAAGGTTGGGTAAGTAAGCACTTTTTAAACTTGCAAGGTTGTAGGACCCAGTGCCAGAAAACAGTCTTGGTCTATCGCTACCAAAGGTCACAGGCTCTGTGGTCAATGAAGGTTCAGTGAATGTGAGCCAGGCCAGACATTCATTCAGGAGTTCTGGGAACTGTTAACTCCAGAGCGTGGATCAAAGGGCCCATTCACTTGCATTTTGCCCAGCCGCATTCCTGGCTTCCTATCATAGCCTCAGCCCCAGAGGCACTATGGGGTCTGCTAGTCTGCAGAGGAATATGCCATATCCCTAACACCAAAAATTAGCTCTTAGGCATGGGATTCTCTGAGGTGCCCTGATGTCTTCTTCCCCTCCTGGAAATTCTTCCTCTAGGGGATATCTAGTGCTGCCCAATTTATGTCTAGCAGTGAGCTTGCTTCAGGCCCCTAAAGCACAAAAGCCAACCAGCAACCCAAAATTTGCACTAGTCCCTAGGCAAACTTCTGGCAACCATGTGCAAACATCTAACAGGTGCAAAATGGCATGACATCACCAATGTTAAATATGAGGGCCTAGCAGTTTGTAATGGAGCCGTGTGACTGGCACTGCAGAGGAGCTGCCTAAGCCTAGGCTAGGAGAGGAAAGGTGGAGTAGGTTGAGAACTAGAACCCTACCAATTTCTTTTCCTGAGACCTGACTCACATGGAGGGAACTGCTAAAGGCCTGGGAACTCTCAGGCCTTTGAGCATGTGTAATCCTCAGAACAAAATCAGCTGTTTACAGCTCATCATCAAGCTCTCACCTCCCTCCCTCCCTCTGAATACACGCCATAGCACCCTGTGACTCTGCAATAGCACAATTCCAAAAATAGTAACTCACATCTGGACCTCACTTAGTGATCAAGACCAAGGCCAGTATTTTGCACACTCTTCATCACTGAACCATGTGACTTGGCCTCAGTACTTCAAACAAGAATAGTCACATAAGGACTATACAAGTGCTGTTTGTAAGCAGCGTCAGGCCTGACAGGCGCATGCTTTTAATCCCAGCACTTGGGGATGCAGAAGCAGGCTGATCTCTCTGTACAGTTCAAAGGCAGCTGGTTGATAATAGCAAGTTCCAGGCCAGCTATTTCCAAACACAAAAAGTAAACAAACCCCAAAATGAAACAAAACAAACAACAAAAGAGAAATAAGCTAGATGAGGCCCTTAGATCAGCACATGGATTTCATACAACTATCTACACCATCATGAACAGCCTTTGCTCACTAGAGCACCTACCAAAAACCACTAAGCACATCGGTAATGGGTGATTCCAGATCTGAAAAAAGCCTACCACGCCATGTATTCGGTCCTTGTTCTATGGGATACTACATGCTGGTGGGTCCCAGTGCTTTAAAAATGTGTGCATCTGTGAAATGGTGTGTCATGGCAGATGTGGAGACCAGAAGACAACCGTGGGTGTCAGCTCTTGCCTTCCACCTGGTTTTAGAGGTCTTTCTTGGTCACTAGTCTGCTTCGGATGATTTTGACTCTCTACAATCTCCTTGTGCACAGAGGTTCCAGTGGCTTGTTCCAGTGGCTTATACAAGGAGTCTTGTACCATAAACACTTTATTCACAGAGCCACCTCCCCAGCCCATAATGCTTTTTAGAATACTTGAAAGACATGACAGCAGCAAAAATTTATATATCAACACCAAGACTGCTGAGACCTCAGAGCTCCACAGCACTGTGCAGTGCACAGTTGGCCAAGAGACAGATCTTATGAAATTGCTTCCAAGAAGGTCCAAGAGGTGCTTTGTTTTCAATTTTTTAAAAATGTTTTCATTTTTATTTTTTTTGTTTTTCAAGATAGGGTTTCTCTGTGTAGCCTTGGCTGAGCCAGTCTGGCCACAAACTCACAGCAATCCACCTGCCTTTGCCTCCCCAGCGCTGGTATTAAAGGCATGCGCGATATATATATATATATTAAACACGGTTCCTCACACAGCCCAGGCTGGCCTCAAGCTGTACAGCTGAGGTTAACTGAACATCTCATTCTCCTGCCTGCACTGCCCAAGTCCCAGTGCATGCATGTACCATGCCTGGCTTCAAGAGGTTTATTAGAGATCAAAGCATGATACAAAATGACGCATGACAGTAACCACACTCTTATCAGCCAAGTGTCACTTGGCATTATGAAACTGTCCTGTAGGATAGCGCTGGGTCTTCAATTCCAAAGGAGCCTCCTGAAGGGCCTCCAATGCAGAATCTAAACAAGAGAATCACTCAGGACTGGCTCAGAACTCTCTGCTATTCTTACCCACTATCAGGGATAGATAGTGGGCAACAACTCTCCTAAGGACAAGGTGAATTTCCAAATTGATAAAGAGGGAAACAAATGCACAGGCTGTGCCTGAGGCCCCAGAGAAAGTGTCTAGAACTGTGGGGTAAAAAGAAGAGGTACAATGGCAGGGGCCCAACTGTAGGTTTCTCTCGTTACTTCTTCCTGCCGCCTCTCTCCTTGAGGGCCAAATGGATGACAGCACCACTAGCCATGTTGTAGTAAGCCAGGGAGTTGGAATCCTTGATGAAGATGCCCTGGAAGACAAAACAATGTCTTAGTATGCGGCACCTGTCTTTTCAACTATATCAACGTAGCCTGCTGTTAATATTCTAGACTTCACCAATATGGAAGCTTAAGGCAAAGTCAGGAGGGAGGTGAGTGGATTATGGAACTTTGGTTTCTTCTAAAACACTTTTTCCTTCCTTGCTTCCTTCCTTCTTTCCAAGTAAGGAACCTTTGCCAACATCTGATTCAGTTTTCAACTCTCCAAGACACCACTCGTGACCAACTCCAAGGAACAGTGACTTCTCGGGCCATAAGACCTTTAGTGATTACCTCATTCAATACCCTCATTTTAGAGAGGAGGAGCTGAGGGCCCACAACATCTGCAAGATTCCCCCTTTGCACTTACACATACAGCCAGCCAGCCTAAGCCCACATCACTGGGCTGGTCTCCACTAGCTCCAGGTACTGAGACAGTATTTTTTGACCTTGCATTAGCTGGCTGTCAGAATCCAGCACTATCACGTTCACCTGCCCTAGCATTCCAGCTCATCATTTTTAGGAAGGACTCACATGGACACACCCAGGTCTCTCTCTCTCTATCCTACTTTGTGACAGAGTGTTTCTGGGATGGCAGAGAAGTTGGAACCTAAAGGTAGGACTGGGGTTACCCTGGCTTACTTCATACTGTAGTTTCTGTTTCCCTGCAGGCATGCCTGTGGCTTCATGAATCTTCACTTTGATGACAGAGACCTGTGGGATTAAAGAAAGGTCATTCATCCTCTTGCTAAGACCAGCTGGAAAAAGATGACTTACCCCGTTGGCTCCCAAGTACCTATACCAATGGGAGGTGGTAACACATACCTGGTCTGTGAGCGGGAGAGTGAAGACCAGGCCCTGCCCATTCAGCTTCCATTCCGTCTTATCCTGCATGTTGGGTACCTGCACTTTGATGGATACTGGACCCTGCAAAATGGGGTGCTCGTTATGCCTGGAGAGCCTCCAGCCAACCAGGAACTGTGCTCTGCTATCCAGTGGACCCATGCAAACAATGGCTTCTGCCCCTCTAGCCCATTTACTACTGATGCCCTTGTGACACTACACAAGGCTTCACTTCTTTTTATTTTTTGTTTCTAGACAGGCTTAGGGGTTAGGGCTAACCCAGGGTAGTCTCAAACCTCCTACTCCGTGGGCCAGTTACTAGGGTAAAGAATGTGGTCTGGGGGGCTGGAGAGATGGCTCAAGAAGTTAAGAGCACTGCCTGCTCTTCCAAAGTTCAATCCCCAGCAACCACATGGTGGCTCACAACCATCTATAATGAGATCTGGTGCCCTTTTCTGGTATACAGGCAAAACACTGTGTACCTATGATAAATAAATAAAATCTTAAAAAAAAAAAAAAAGGAATGTGGTCTGGAGCCAGGCATGGTGGTGCACACCTTTAATCCCAGCACTTGGGAGGCAGAGGCAGGTGGATCTCTGTGAGTTTGAGGCCAGCCTGGTCCACAAAGTGAGTCTGGGACACCCAAGGCTACACAGAGAAACCCTGTCTTGAAAAAAACAAAAACAAAAACAAAACAAACCTAAAAGAATGTGGTCTGTGAAGTACTGGGTTCACAACTCAGCAGACAAGGCATCAAAGCTCAATGCTACTTGCCTGTGAAACTGGCTGCTGGAAACACTAAACAGAGAATAATCTGAACCTTTGGTAGGTGCTCAAGAAATAGGCACTAGTCTTAGGAAAAAACATTTTGTCAATTTTACGGGGCAACTCTAGTGGGAGCTGGGACTGTTTCTGTAGTCTCACTGAAGCCTAACAGCTTTCCTAGAGACCAGCAGTGCCAAGGTGATCCTTGTTCCAGAACACCAGCAGAATCCTACCCTAACAGGCAGCCCTCCCAGGGCTGGGGTGTGTGTGTGTGTGTGTGTGTGTGTGTGTGTGTGTGTGTGTGTGTTCTGAATTTAAGAGCTTCCTGCAGCTGGTTTAGTGGTCTTGTCACGTCACTCAGGTGATACTGTCTCAGCAGCTGCATTTCCACACTGGCTTCTAGAAGAGTCCACACTACCAGAACCACCACCACTAGCACCTTCTGTTCCCCCAGCTGTTGGCCTCACATTATTCACATACCTAGAAGCTTCTTATGGCTGACCTACATCCCAGAAGATAACAGCATGAAAGTGGAACATAGCTGGGGCCTGGGCAACACATGCTACTGCCAGATACTCCAGAGCAGCACAGGCAGCATTCTGGGTCACAGACCTTGTTCCTGCGCAGGAACTCTTCCTCAGGCATGAGGCTGTCCTCAGTCTTTAGTTTCTTGGATGGAGGCTCATCTTCCATAGGAGGTGGGGGGTGTACAGGAGGCATTGGAGCTGGGGCTGGTACTGGAGCCACAGGTGGAGCAGGCACAAAGGCTGCAAAGATATGGTATAGCTGCCCAATGAGGACAGAAGGTTGCAGAGGCCCAGGAAGCAGGACTAGGAAGATGCTGATAGGAGATTCTAGAGGCTTTGCTCCTTAGAAGTGTGAAGTGCCATGCCTTGATGAGTCTGGCACTCAGTACCTGGCAGGGTGCCTTGGGAGGCTTCCCAGATTAGGCAGCAGGGAACCAGAGGCAGAGCAGAGACAATAGTCATCTGTCAGGCTGACAGGCTGAGCCTGTCAAGGCCCTGACCACCAAATGTAGACATATTAGCTATGTCACCTCAGTCCCTTGTCTCCCCTAAGAACTGTGGCTCTCATTCCCAGTTTCAATTTCCTCTGGCATAGAGACCTAGTGGCAACAGTTGTCATTAACACCAGCCATGGCTCTGTGGACTGACCCAACAGATGGGAAAGCAACACTACAGACTCACCTGTTGGCACAATCATGGGAGGTGGGCGGGGTGCCATGATGGGAGGTGCTGCAGGAGGCATAGGTACCACGTTGATCCTGGGTGCATGGATGATGGGTGGCATGGGGGCAATCACTGAGCCTGGGGGCAGCCGGACCACAGATGCCATGGGTGGCCGAGGCATGACAGGTACAGCAGGTACAACAGTGGTACGAACTGGAGGTGGCATCTGAGGGTGGGAGGAGAACCCTAAGTCACAGGACACCAAGACTTGTTGGGGTGGTCTTTTTAAGGCTATGTAAAGATTGTCCTTGTATTATTCAAATGCTGATTTCTGTACCCAAAGAGTTGAGTAGAGGCCAGAGCTCAGTACTGTCATTTTTATGAAGTCCTGCCTCGGTATTTTGTAAACATTGTTCTCCATCACCTTCTGACTGGCTGAGTAAAGAGATAACAAGCCTCTATAGCTAAGCAGAAGAGAATAGGCAGGACTTAAGGCAGATAGTAAGTCTGGAAAAGACTCAGAGGAAGTCAGATGTATGAAATCAAGGAGAGGTAACAAGCTATACAAGCTAGTTGGGAACAAGAGTAAGTGAAGGCTAAAAGCTATTATAAATAAATTTGTAAGTCTCTGTGGCATTATTCAGAGCTGGGGCAGGCACAGAAAGTCCACACGATTTTAAAGGCTCAGCTTCAAGGGCACACCAACTGGCCACTCAGAACGGGGGTTAGACAACTTAGAGTCTGCTTAACAGAGACTGAAGTCTTACATAAGGCCCATGATAGAAACTTGCTGCTGAGAGTTCCACTTGGGGCTTGGTGGTTCAGATTCAACCAGCTCCTCATAGCAGACAGTACCATTAAAGAGGTTGACCTTGACCTGATCTCCCAGACACAGACCATCAGTTCTCAAAGACCCATTAAGCCCACAGCCCTTCGCCACTTCAAATCTGCTTCCCCCATTTGTGACTCAGCTCACTCCTGATCCGATTCTCCTCTGTAGTAAAAGACCAGGCTAGAAGTTTCCACTTTCAACTTGATCCTTTCTCTTTCAGCCCGACCCACTAGCCTTTAGGCTGTGCTCTAAAACAGTTGCCCTTCTCACACAGGACATCACACCCACCCACCCCCATACCCACCTCCCCACTACCCCCCTCCCCAAGGACCAAAATAAAAAAAACAATTGGTAACAGGATGGCTTCCAACTCACCGCAGGGGGTCGGGGCACTGATGTGATGGGGGGAGCTGAGCTGGGGATGTTGGTGGCTGAAGATGGAGGCGGTGGCTGCTGGGGAATTTCATTGGGCTTGCTAGGGCCAATCTTCTCCTTAGTGTCATCTTCTGGTACCAGGCCCTTGGCCTTATGGATGGCCTCAATCTGCTCCTGGAGTGTGATGTTGGCCTGGGCAGCTTGCTGGGTCCGGGCCATGCTGCCTGAATGGCCATCCCAAGTGACCTGCATAGGACAGCAAAGATACAGCTTGTCAGGACTCCTAGAGCACCTGGAGACAGAGGGCAAAGTAGGCCCTAGCAGTCACTAGACTTGCACCTTTTCCTCCGGCTTCTGGATCTCCTCTTCACCAATCTTCTTACCGATGGCTGTTTCCTCTACCCCAAAGATGTCAGTACGTCGCTCAGCCAACTGCTTTAAGCTGCTCTCAATATCCAAACCTGTACACAACAAAATGGAGTAAAGAAAGCTAAACCTGGTGCCCTTCTGAAAATTCAGTAGCTTTTGGGGATGTAGAGTGGAGGCTGGATTGACAGCACAGGCGTCAGCCCCAAATGTCACTCATCCTGTAAGTCTGGGGAGGGTTGCCAAAGTAGCATTAAGCCTAAAGACCTGGTGCTTGTCCAACTCCTATTAACAGGACCAAAGACACAGTCCCTAGCCCTTGGCAACCCCTCCTCTTGCTCTCTTTTTTAAAGGCAGGGACTCTCTATATAGTTCTGGCTGTCCTGGCATTCTTTATGTAGACTAGGCTGGCCTTGAACTCAGAGAACCACCTGCCTCTGCCTCCCGAGTGCTGCCCAGCCCTGTCCTGCCGCTTTACACTTGGCAGTAAGACCAGTGAGTGGCACTCAGAGAGAGAGAAATCAATCACAAGTCAAGAGAGCAAAGGAGTAAGGACCCCCAGCTACTGCCAGGTCTTGCTATAGGATATCAACAGGAATGGCACATCTGTCAGAGCCAGCCTTTGGAGGATTCCTCTACAGTGTCCTGGAAAATACACATTTCTTTTGCAGTATCATAGGCTGCATCTAACTCCCAAACTCTCACTGGCTTCAACCATTCGGTATCTGCATAAAGCAAGCTATGTATGGGCTGGAACTTCCATCTCACCTGGTGCATAAACCTCATCATCACTCTGTTTCTCTCGGATGGAGCGATCCCGCTGCTCCAGCCAGCGGGGGTCAAGAAGCCCAATGCGCATGTGTTCTTGCATTTTGCTGGCAGGAATCTTTTCCCCAGTGATGGGGGATACAAGATATTCATCAGGAGCAGGAGCTGGAGGAAGGGGCTTGGAAGCTAAGAAGAAACAGATGTTTAAGTGAGAGAGAATACTGGACGGTAGCCGAGGTTAACAAAGTGGTGTGTTCAGACATCATACTGAAAATATCCGTCAGTGCCAGCCTTACACCAGGGGCCCAAAACTGGAGATGACTCCATTGTGCTTCCCACCCTGAGGCCTGTAGCGTAAGGGCTACCTCAAGGCCTTCTAGAGCAGCCATCTGAAGAATACAGAAGACCATCCAGGACTTTCTTTAGCAGCACAAGGACTGGGAGGGAGGCCTTACCTTTGGGATCATAGTCCTTTCGCACAATGACTTGGTCTGGAGTTGGGGGCAGAGGCGGAGGCATGGGTGTTTCTGGGGGTGGAGGCACTTTCTGTCCTTCTTCTTCATCATCTGAACCCTGAAGAGCAATGCAGTGGCACAACTCAGGAGATGAAAGGCCACTTCCCCAAAGCTCAAGACTAAGGCAGCTCTTTGGCTGGCAAGGAGCCTTGGCCCCTGCCAGCCAGCATCCATGTGCTAAGCCTCCCGGGGTAGCTGAGGTCAGCCGGCAGCAGGCCAAGCTGCTTCCTCACAGTATGAATGGGAGCATCAGGGACCATGGTGTTAGCACTCCTCCAGGCATTTCCAGTGGCTGGCACCAGGCAGTCCCAAGAGGCCAAGGGCACTTAACATGCAGGGGAGGAATACAGGGGCCAAGTCAGCGCTTAATGGTAGCTGCTCCCAGAGCAATGCTGGGAGGGAGAGAAAAAGTCAATTCCCACAGACACTAGGGCCCTTTCTTCTCAAGCTGTACAGAAATTCTTTTGAGAGGGGAGAGCAGCTTGGCTCAGGGTCCTGTGCCTACATGAGGGCTGTGCTGGAAGGGGTTAGAAATGTCTGAAAGGATGTGTGGGCTACATTTAGACAAGCTTGGGAACTAGTGGTCTTTTAGGCCTAAGTGCTAGAAAGGCATCAAAGCACAGGGTGATATGGTTCCCTAGCAGGGCTGGTGGAGGGTTGGGACCAGGGACGCTGAGCCAAAGGGAATACCACAGACTACACAAGGCCAGCACGGCTTCCAGATCCTTCCTATGAACTGGTCTTTGTGTTGTGCTGCCTTATCTGGGGCTCCCACCCTTCTGAGTCCCATAAGGAGCAGAACTTTGGACTAGCAGAGCACCAGCCAACCTCCTGGCTAGAACCACCTGGCAATGTACCTCATCCATGTCCTGTACTTGAGTGTCCTGGTCCAGCTGGGAAGGAGTCTCCTCAGTCTTCTCCTGCTTCTCGTCTTCCTCATCAGACTCAACCTCCATCTCCACCTCCTCACTTTCCCCAAATTTCTCATAGCGCTCCTGAATGAGGATTCGGGCTCCCAGTTCCTCTGGTGTTGTTGGGGGTGGAAAATTCCCTAAAAGGAGTAACCCCAGGTCAAAAACACTGAGTTGAGTGTGCTAGAGTAAAACACCTTTGATTCCAACACTTGGAAGGCTGAGGCAACTGGATTTCCTGTGTGTTTGTAGCCACCTGGTTCTAGAGGAGCCAGGGCTACATAAAGACACTGTGATGGCTATTCTTGGTTGCCAACTTCACTACGTCTGGGATTAACTAAAAACCAAGCAGCTGGACCCATGAGGGATTTTGACTGGGTCATTGTAGGTGGGAAGACCTATCCTAAACCTGGGCCACACCTATTTATAAAAGAGCAAGGAAGAAGGGAGTGTTTGCTTTTTGCCTGCTTGCCTCTCATTTTGTAGTTTGCTTGGAAAGTTTGCTTATCCTGCTGCTGAGGCATTCTTTCCCAATGAGACTGAAGACCAGCTGAGACCCCAGCCACCTGGGAGGCTGGCCACTGTTGGACTAGCTAGATCATAGCCTGAAAGTCACTTAGTAGACCAGTCTGGCCTCGAACTCACAGCCTCTGCCTCCTGAGTGCTGAGATTAAAGGTGTGCGCCACCATGCCTGGCACTAAATCTCCGTTTTATACATCTAGATTCACTTGATCAGTTCTGTTCCTCTAGAAAACGCTGATTAATGTCAGCTGTCTCAAAAAAAGGAAAAAAGAAAAGGTGTTTCAGCGGGGCATAGTGGCGCACACTTTTAATCCCAGCACTTGGAAGGCAGAGGCAGGTGGATCACTGTTTGAGGCCAGCCTGGTCTACAAAAGCGAGTCCAGGACAGCCAAGGCTACACTGAGAAACTCTGTCTCAAAAAACAAAAATAAATAAATAATAAATAAAAATAAAAAAAGAAAAGGTGTTCCTTATCCTGCCTCTGAGCTCCCCAAAGGCTGTCTGATTTCATTATCTGCAAAGGACATCAGAGTCTAACACAGTAACCAGCTGTTGAATTACATTCAACTTGAGCAAATTAAGCCTTCTAGAACAGAGGGAACCTGATTCCAATGTCCCTTGGGAACGTCAGGCTTCCTGGCTCCCACCCGTAGGCACTTATCTTCCCAGTCCTACCTTGCTCATTGGGTTGAAAATCCACTGTTTCCACCACCACGAAATCATGCCAGTCAATCTGAGCATAGGCCACTCGCTCCTTTTCTTTCTCTTCTTCCTCCTTCTTCCTCTCACGTTCCTGAAACTTGGCCCATTCTACTCGGTAACATACCTATGGAGACAGGAAATAGCAAGGTTCCTCCAATGAGGCTTCAGGGCATGTTCTTCATATCACATGGGAAACTTTTACCAGAGGTGGCAAAGGGCTCTGTGCTCAAAGCAGCAAACTTTCTTGTAGTAAATGTGCATAAAAACCTAGTAACTCCACTGGTACTGAAAATCTTCTCAAGAGTTAGTGGCTACAAGTATCATAGGCCCTAGGACGGCCTTTATTTTTTGGGCTAGATGGTCATGTTGTTAAAGTGTTGAAAGTTCATATCATGATGAGTTCTTAGGAGAGAAACTTATTATGCCTGTGGTAGTTAATGTAGACTCATGCCGTGGACACACGACATGGTATGCTCCGTCCTAAAGGGGACCTTTATATCACCCCTTCCAAAGCTCAGAGAACATTTCTAGAAGGAGTAAGAAGAACATAAGAACCAGAAGATGGCGAGATGTGCAGCAAAAGGCATCTTCTGGGCATGATGACACCACTGCACTCATGAACTCATTACAGCTGTGGTTACCTCACACTACTGGACCCACCAGAGGTTCACCACAATGGAGGAGGGGCACCCCTCCATTAGCGACTACTGGCAATTAAGGATGGCTTAGGTAAGGGTGTCATTTTCTGGGGTAGTCTGATAAATTGGCCACACTCCAGTAAATGGCTCATCCCATGGTTGTATAAACAACTCATATAAACTCAGTATGTCATACAAAAAAGGTGACATAAATAGGAGAGGGATCTCGTTGAAAAGGTTCCTTTCAAGGAACCTGTTTCATTGGTTCCTGGTAATAGGAAATCTTGTGTTTACCTGGTCCAAAACTTCTCGAGGATTTTCAGCCTCTTTCTTGAGCTTCGTAAATAAGCCTTTGGGGGGAATCAAGATCTGAAAGAGAATTAGAGCAACTGTCAGTGTATCACAGTATAAGACAAAGAAAGACAGCCTTGTCGGGTCCATCACAGGACATAAAAGATGGATTCCTGCACTACCTGTGGGACGTCGGGCAAGTTATTTAATAACTAGACCTTGCATTTCCTTCACTACCACTTAAGAAAGCACTTTTTTGTTGTTGTTTTGTTTTCTTGAGACAGAGTTTCTCTGTGTAGCGCTTGCTATCCTGGACTCACTTTGCAGACCAGGCTGGTCTTGAACTCACAGCGATCCACCTGCCTCTGCCTCCCGAGTGCTGGGATTAATGGTGTGTGCCACTACGCCCGGCTAAGAAAGCACTTTTTGGAGAAAGCCATTTGCAGGATTCCCAGTATTCAAACCACTGGCAGGTTGCGGTTGCTTCCCTGATGCTGATGCGCTCCTATCGTTTTAAATATGTTATTCAGTTCTCCTCTGGGGTCCTGCTCTGGAACACAAGCTCCCTCTTCCCCTACTTCCCAGCATTTCAAGGCCCTGCTTTTTACTTAGAGTAGCTATCTCCATCCGACAGATACCTCACTGTATTCTCCTCCCCACTAAGAAACTCCAGGAATGCCAGGCATGGTGGCGCACACCTTTAATCCCAGCACTCGGGAGGCAGAGGCAGGTGGATCACTGTGAGTTCGAGGCCAGCCTGGCCTACAAAGGGAGTCCAGGACAGCCAAGGCTACACAGAGAAACCCTGTCTCGAAAAACAAAACAAACAAGCAAACAACAACAACAAAACAGATTCCTGTCTTCTTGTTACTAGAAGCCCAAATAATGTCCAATGTGCATCTACCAAGGAAAGAACACTGGAACACTGACTGCCTTTATTCTAACAGCATTCCAACTGTCTCCACGCACAAAGCAGCACATTTCCCCTTGCCCACCCTTGTACCTCTAACCCTACAATCAACCTCCCAGTACAGTTTTCTCCACTACCTTCAAGCTATGAGTCAATGCCAATATCCAAATTTACAAACAGAACTGTAACAAAGTGGAGCTATGAGAACTTCTAATTATGCAAACAGTTCACATTGAACCTAGACCATACTTAGATCTAATACAATGGGGCTAGAGATGGCACGAAGCTAAGAGCAGTGACTCTTCTTTAGAGGACTGGGTTCAATTCCCAGCACCCACATGGTGGCTTACAACCATCTGTAACTCTAGTTCCAGGGGTGCTGATGGCCTCGTCTCAGTTCCATGGCACC
This sequence comes from Acomys russatus, assembly GCF_903995435.1. Classification (NCBI taxonomy): domain Eukaryota; kingdom Metazoa; phylum Chordata; class Mammalia; order Rodentia; family Muridae; genus Acomys; species Acomys russatus. The sequence goes on along the minus strand of NC_067158.1, from coordinate 10,447,212 downwards.
TGGCACACCTGGAGCCCATGAAATCATCTCTCTTAGCCTGTTTCTGCTTGTGAAAGTTAGGGAAACAAGCCGGGCATGGTGGTGCACACCTTAAATTCCAGCACTTGGGAGGCAGGGGCAGGTGGAATTCGAGGCCAGCCTGGTCTACAGAGTGAGTTTCCACGACAGAGAAACCTTGTCTCAGAAAAACAAACAACAAAATGTAACAATAAAAATCAAGATTTAGAGCCAGTGAGATGACTCTTCAGATGAAAGCACTTGCTGTGCAAGTCTGTTCTGAGTTTGATCCTCAGTGGAAGAAGAGAAGTGAAAGCTGTCTTCTGACCCCAAGTTTGTTCCACAGCAAGACACAAAAACCATGTACATTACACACACAGACAGACAGACACACACACACACACACTTTTTTCATATCAAGACTTTACATTAAGCTGGGATCCATACTTTCCCAGAGGTCCACAACAAGAGTCTTGCTGACAGACTGGTGACATAGTGCCCCACCCCCACCCAGCACCTTGGTGTACTGCTCCACCAGCTTTGTGAAGTAGTTGAAGAGGCTGTGCTGTGGGCGGAGGAAGTCAAACTGGTAGTTGCGCTGCTCTTTCTGCATCAGCTGGGTCAGAAACTGGCGCCCATTCCTGGCCACAAACTGAGCCGTCAGCTTCACTACGTCCAGGTCAAAAGCTGAGATGGAGGGGGGATCAGCGATGAACTCAAACTCAGGAGGGGGCTCCTTCGGTACTATGGTCTCTTGGATCACCTGGGCTTGGACCTAAGACAGAAAGCATAGAACAAGAACAGAGCAGGAGTAAGCTAACTCCGCAGCAGGATGGCCAGACTCCAATGCTTTATTAACTGTGAGCATCACTGAGCCTTGCTGAGAAGACTGGCATCAGCAGCATCTCATCCAACTGTGTCTCAACTCCCTAATCTGCTTCAAACGAGACAGTCTACACCTTCGCTCCTGTCCTGAAATCAAAGGCCTAAAGAGGCAAAAAAAAAAAAAAAAAGTATGTAGAAAATAGGCTGTAAAATCTGAGCTAAGAGGCTGGAAATACAATAAAGCCCATGTGCGTGCAGTGAATCCTGCCACATAAAGTACGTGGATGACTTCCCAGAGAACCAGGAAGTACAACAGGCACTGTGAAATGCTTGTTATAAGTGAGGAAACTAAGTAGCCTACGGCCCTATAAGCAGCAATTGTAATGCAAGGTCTTCAAACATGACTTCAACTTTTATTTCCCATGGCCAAACAAAAGGCTGCTTTTTCTACAAAAGCTGAGAAAGGTACAAAATGAAGGGACCAGGTCAGCTCTACACAGTTGACAAAATGCACTGGTCCTTTCTGCCTTCACCAACACTCTCGATTGTCCCTAGTGCTGCCTTCAACACTCCTAGGCCCCAGCAGCCCAAACAGCAGAGAAGGAACGGCACAATGCCACATCACCTCCTCCAGCTCAGCCAGGCCAATAGGTTCACACCCTACAACTAACCCTTGGGTCAATAAACCCTATCTGGACAAGCCTCAGCTGCTTCATCTGTCACACAGGTGTTCTGCTGGGCTCTTCATGATCAGAGCACGGAGCTTGACCAACCAGTGCTCAGGAAGTGCTCTGGCTCATCAGTGCTTCTAGAAGAGGAGGGTAACCTTACTTCTGTCACTGCTGGTTGTGACTGTGGACAGCAGAGCTGGCTATGCCCGCCCGCCCTGACTGTTCTTGCTTCCTCCCTAACCCACAAACAGGGGCTGGGCTCCAAACCTTCTGGGGCAGCTGTTGTTGCGCGGCTTGCTGCTGCTGCTGCATGACCTTGGGGATGGCAGCGGAGGGTTCCTGAGCCTTCCCCTCCTTAAACTCGCTGACCTTGTGGCGGTAGTAGGCATGGTAAGGGTCGTTGGGGTTTAAGAAATTAAACTTGGGGTTGTTGATCTCATTCTGCCGAATCCTAGCTTCAAATTCAGGCCCATTTCTGTAAATGAATAAATAAAATAAAATAAGGCACCAAAGACTGAACGCCATAACGTTTGTGGCTACTCACATCCAAACCTCCTTCTATTTCAACACTTGTGCCACCACCTACTCACCAAACAATCCATCCCTCAGGATAGCAGAGACGTTCCTTGAACATCCAGGAACCAGCAGTCAGTGCCATCTGCCAAAGCGGGCCTGGCTGCTTCCACCACAGTCATTTCTTGGCTCCTCTGCCACCTCTGTACTATCTACAATTAGCTGAGTGACTGTTTTTTTTTTTTTTTTAAAGAAATTTATTTATTATTTATACATATTCTGCTTGCATGTGTGCCTGCATGACAGAAGAGGGCACCAGATCTCATTGTAGATGGTTGTGAGCCACCGTATGGTTGCTGGGAATTGAACTCAGGACCTTTGGAAGAACAGTGCTCTTAACCCCTGAGCCATCTCTCCAGCTCCGAGTGACTGGTTTTTTCCATGTAATAAAACATTGTTTCTGCCTGAGAATATGGCACGATTGTAGAGTGTCTAATGTGCACAAAGCCCTGTATTTGGTTCTCAGCTCCACAAACCCCCCAAAACTCAAACAGCTATAACTGTTAATGCCCTGTCCAAATACTGCCTAAAGTAACTTTATTTATTACTGGGAGGCCCACAAAGGAAAAATTGCTCTGCAAGATCTATGAGGCTCTCCAAGATTGATATACTCTGTATGTATACAGAATAAAGCCATGGTGTCGAGGCTGAGTGGTTAAAGGTGCTTGCTGACAAGATGAACAACCTGAGTTTTATCTCCTGGTTTCACATAACCGACTCTCACAAGTTGTACTCTGATCCATGGGTATGTGTGCACACATCCATTGGGTACATACCCACACTAAAGAAATGCAATCCTCCAGGATAATAAAAAAGTGTTTGGGGAATCCTGATTTTTAGAGTCCCCATAGATAATAACAAGAGGTCATAGTTTTTGCTTTTGGTTTTTTGAGACAGTGTTTCCTGTGTCCAGGCTAAGCTAGCCTTGAACTTCTGATTTGCCTGCCTTTACTTTCCTAGTTCCAAGTATCATCCATATAGCATCTGTGTCAGCTAACAGGCACACAAGCCTTAAAAAGACTTGTTCACTAGCCGGGCATGGTGGCGCACACCTTTAATCCCAGCACTCGGGAGGCAGAGGCAGGCAGATCGCTATGAGTTCAAGGCCAGCCTGGTCTACAAAGTGAGTCCAGGACAGTCAAGGCTACACAGAGAAACCCTGTCTCGAAAAAACAAAACAAAACAAAAAGACTTGTTCACTACTTAGTCTCACATAGAGCAAGGTTCCAAGGAATTCCTTACTTTGATTTTCCCTATATATAATGTGGCTAACACCATTTTCCCTCTGTAACTTCAAATATTATTGAGGAGAATTACTTAAGTAGTATTTAAGAAGATGTTCAAGATTTTTTGAATACAGTGGCCTGCAAAGAAAGGAGGCAGTTACTACTATGTAGCCCACACTAGAGAGGGCCATCAGGAGATGCCCCTGGGACTTCCCCTGACTCTCATTCAAAGGCACTCCAAGAGGACTGACTTTCACATGAACTCTGGTGCCCCATATTTGGCCACGTCCCCTTGATGGGGAGGCCCGGTGGCACTCAGGGAGAAGGATAGCAGGCTAACAAGAAGAGACTTTATACCCTATGATCATATACAGGGGGAGGAGGTCCCCCTCAGTCACAGTCACAGGGGAGGGGAATAGGGTGAAAGTGGGAGGGAGGGAAGAATGGGAGGCTAGAAGAGATGGGATAACAACTGAGATGTAATATGAATAAATTAATAAATAAATGGTGAAAAAACAAAAACAACAACAACAACAACAAAAAAAAAAAAAAAAAAAAGAAAGAAAAGAAAGAAAGAAAGAAAGAAACCAAAGCACCCCAAAAACACCAAGCCATGGCTCCAGAGACTAGTGCCAGACAGGTCATTCTTCAGAATCTCATGAGCAGAAGACAAGATGCAGGCAACTTTATGGTTAAGATTGGCCACAACAATCTGTGACGTTCATGGCACAGATGGTGGAAGGCCTAGTCTCTAGCAAGGTCTGGTCACACCCTGTAGCATGGCTAGCACCATGAGGTCTCAATTTGACTGTGCATTAATCCAGCTAGAACCTCGTGCTTTGGAAAGCAGCATTTTCCTACCTCCCTACATAATGCACCACACACACAAGCAGGATGGATACAGATTTGGGTTCTGCCACATCAGGTCACCATGCCTGGAAAATACCCTCAGAGACTAATGACTTCTAGAAAAGGGGGTCTGGTTGTCTCTTGCAGTGCTGCCTCCTAAGCCACAGCCTCTACATCAGGGAACAATTAAAGAGATAATGAGAAGGCAAATGTTCTTATTCCAAGAAATTCCACTGCTCCAAGTTGGCTGTTAATTTTAGAACTAGATCCTCCAACACAAGGAACGATTTCTACAGAAAAGCCCAGCTCTGACTCAGCCCAGCTGGTGGGCTTTTTTAAAAAATTTATCGTCACATTATAGATGGCTAGGAATTGAACTCAGGACCTCTGGAAGAGCAGGTGGTGCTCTTAGCCACTGAGCCATCTCTCTAGCCCGTGGAGGGGCTTTTTGAAGGTAATTTTCAATTTAGTTTTTTGACAGGAAAAATGCAAAAATGAGAAGACTAATCTACAGAGAAAAAAGTTCCTTTTAGTCAGTCAGACTTGGCTGCAGATACCCACCATCTGGTCCTGAGTCTATGGCCTAGCAGAGAGACCTGAATACGAGCTCTTTCCCAGAGCAAGATCTTGACTGGTCCCTTCATTGTGAAGCATACAAAAGCAAGTTTTGATTTTATTTACAATTTGGCTATGTGTGTGTATGTGCGTGTGCACAAATGCTCACATGGAAACCAGAAGTCAATACTGGGTAGGCCTCCTCTATTATTTTCAACCTTTTTGAGATAGGGTCTTGCACTGAGCATCGAGCTCACCATTACCTTAGGCAGGCTGGCCAGCCAGTGAGCTGCAAGGATTTGCCTATCTTTACTCAACAGGGCTGGAGTTAACAATCGCCCCCAACACACACACACCATGCTTTTATGTGGATGCTAGAGATCCAAATTCAGGTCCTAATGCCTGTGTAGCAAGTACTACCCACTGAGCCATCTCAAGTTCAGGTTTTATTTTTTATTTTTTTATTTTTTCAAATATTTATTTGTTATGTACACAGTATGATAAGATCACATTATAGATGGTTGTGAGCCACCATGTGGTTGCTGGGAATTGAACTCAGGAACTCTGGAAGAGCAGTCAGTGCTCTTAACCACTTAGCCATCTCTCCAGCCCCAAGTTCAGGTTTTAGAATGCCTACAAAATGATAGCCATGGTCAAAACTCATCTAGAAACACTGTGGGGTTACTAGAGATGGATTTCATATTCTGTAGTGAGACATACACTCACTCCATCAATAAGTTATACAACCAACACACTTATTTATTTCTATGTATTTTTAAGACAAGGTCTTGGCCTTACTTGACCTAAAACTCACATTATAGACCAGACTGGCCTTGAACTCACAGAGATACACCTGCCTCTGTCTCACATATTTTATGAGACTTGAAAGAATGCCATGACTGGCTCTAATCCACTTTGTTTTCCTTTTCTAGAACAATAACAACTTTACTCTGTCTGTGTGTGTATATAGGTATTCAAATTCTTTGGTTGAGCTGCTTGACATAGATGCTGAAAGCCAAACTCAAGTCCTCTGAAGGAGCAGAAAGTGGTGGTAGTATTAACTTGTACTAAGTCATTTCTCCAGCTCCCATTTCCCTTTTTTGAAATAGAGCTCACTGTGTAGCCAAGCTAGTCTCTACCTTTCAGTGTTCCTTTCTAGCGGTGAGATTACCGGTGTGTATCAGTATGTCCACTAATGAGTATTCAATTTTTAGAGAACTTGGTTAGTTCTGGTTTTTTGTCTGTGGCAGTAGAGGATGACACAATTATCAAAAGGCTACCTGGGAAACTGCTTAAGATGTTTCTAAGCACAGTTGTGTGCACATATGCCTGTGGAGGCCAGAGGCTCCACAGTTGTCTTCCTCAATCATTCCCCACTGCATACATTTATCTACGTATGTAATTTAGATAGAGTCTATGCATCCCTGGCTGGCCTGAACCTCTGAGACTGACCTGCCCCCGCGTCAATACCCTGGCTCCACCTTAGTTTTAAGGAAAAGGACAAAGGCCTCTCACTGAATCTAACACACACCCATTTGCTAGAGCACCTGGCCAGTGAGCTCTGAAGATCTACCTATCTGTCTCTAGCCTCAGTTCCGAGTTACCAGATGTTGGCTAACGCTGACTCATGCTTTCACATGGGGGCGGAGAATCCAGACTTAGGCTCTCATACTTTTGTGACAGGTGTTTTACTGAACTGAGCCGCCTCCCCAGCCCCTAGAATCTTTTTTCTTAATGCTCTCTTAGCCATTAATGTTTCACATAGAATTTTCTTCTAGGGAAGCATCTAAGAGGAAAGACAATGTTCAGACTCCTCTTACAGCTTCGCTGACCAGTAGAAACAACCTGAGAAGAAAACACATAGCCTTAAGACCCCGCATCCTCTCCATGGAAGGCATGGTGAAGTACTGTAGGAAATGTTTACAACTTAGCATGCAAAGAAAATCAAGACATGATAGCACTTCTGTTGGTACTGCCATATCTAAAGAAGGATGCCAAGGCCAGAAGGCAGCAGGAAGGGTGACAACAGCCGGGGGAAACTGTCCTGACAGTAAGAGCTCACTTATTCCTTATGCAACATCCTTTCCCCAATTGTCAACATCACAGGACAAAGGGGAAGGCGTTAGGGTTGCTATGAAACATAAGCCCATTCACACGACTCAATGTTCTATCTCAAGGCAGCTTTTAAGTGAAGATCAAGTTAATTAAAGCCCTTAAAGAGATATGAACTCTCATGGAGTGGACACGATAGCAGTCAGAATCTCTTTTGATGCTTCACTTTATTAAGAAGTTGGGAAAGAGGGGCATGCCTCATGAAAGCCTTCACTTACCAGGAAAGTGGGATAGAGGTAAGGACATCCTAAGGTGAGAGAAATATAGGAGATAGGGAAATAGATCAACTCAGAAGGTCCTAGAAACCTACAAGAAGAACACTATGATGGGCAGATCTGGGCCCAGGGGTTCTGCTCAATCTATGGCACCAACCAAGGACAATATGTGCAGTCATCATCAAACCCCTACCCAGATCTAGCCAAGGGACTGGACATTCTTCAAAGTTAAGTGGAGACTGGGGACTGACTTTTACATGAACTCTGGTGCCCCATATTTGGCCATGTCCCCCTTGATGGGGAGGCCCAATGGCACTCAGAGGAAGGATAGCAGACTACCAAGAAGAAACCTGATACCCTAGCATCATATTCAAGGGGAGAAGGTCCCCCTCAGTCACAGTCATAGGGAAGGGGAATGAGGTGAAAGTGGGAGGGAGGGAGGAATGGGAGGATGCACGGGATGGGATAGCAATTGAGATGTAATATGAATTATTTTATTTTTCAATTAAAAAAAAAAAGTTGGGAAAGAAACATCTACTAAATGAAACAAGCTGGTAGGGTTGCTGCCTCAGGGGAGTGACTGTCAAAGTGTGGGTCCTGGACAGCACATGCTCCTGGACGCTATTCAGGGCCAAGGAGCACTGCCATGTAAGAAGCAGTCTAGTTCCAGAAAAGCCAGAAGTTGAGACTGATTGAGAAATTGTCTCATTTTTAAAAGTGTGGCAATAGGATTAAAAAAAAAAAAAAAAAAAAAAAAAAAAGATTCTAAGGACAAACAAAACAACTGCAGCTGGATATAGCTGCTGGTTGCCAAAAGGATAGTCTATAAACACCCTGAGCCAGGGGGTGTGTTGACTTTTGGAGTCAGGAAGATTCATCTAAAGATTTAGGAGTATATGGACCCTGACCAATTCTCACGCTGCCTGGGAAGATCGCTAACTGAGTGTGGCTCAGGCCTACCAGCTGTTCGCGTCTGTAAACGACCACGTGAGGCTCTATGGAGAGGAGTCCTTCTACAACATCAACTCTGCCTTTTTTTTTTTAAAGATTTATTTTTTTATTCTGTATACAGTGCTCTACCTGCATGTACACCTGCAGGCCCGAAGAGGGCAGCAGATCACATTATAGATGGTTGTGAGCCACCATGTGGGTGCTGGGAACTGAACTCAGGGCCTCTGGAAGAGCAGATAGTGCTCTTAACCTCTGAGCCATCTCTCCAGTCCCCAACTCTGCTTTTTATTTCCTTAGGCTGGCAGCTCAAACACAGAGCACACATACATTAGTTACAAAGAAGCTGCCAGGAAATTTCCTCAGGCTTGCTTTGGAAGCAGAAACTTTGGTGACTGACTATACAGAAGGTATGGCTCTCACTGTAGTTACTACTGTGGTATTTCAAAGACAACAGTCTTGGCTATTGCCCACCTCACTGCCCTACTGTGGTTTTGGAAGAACTAATAAGCCACGGCCAGAGCCTCTAAAAAAAACCCATGCTGCCCTTGTGCTGACTCAAAAGCCCAGTTTTCCCTGACCCACTGTGAAGAAGCAGCTGTTACCTGGCCACAAAGCTGGCAGTCTTGTCAACGATATTCCTGACCTCTGGAGGAGGGTAAATAATCCCAACCACTGGCTTGGAAGGGGTGGAATCTTCCTTTGTTGATGCTTCTTCTTCATTTGGCTGTGAAAACAGAAAAAGGAAGTAAAGTCTTCGAGTACCTGGTTTGAGTAGGATATCATAACCCACACCAGCCCTCAGCACTTCTCCAGGACACCACTAACGTCTGTGTCCTGCAGACGTCCTCAGGTTAGGATCTGAGGAAGCAGTTAAAAACAGAAGAAAACAGTTGTCTTAACTGTCCAGTATTTCTATGACCATTCCTAAGAACTAGGGAAAGAATAGCTTCCATGGCTCCCCTCTAAACAGACTGTCTGGTGGAATCAGATCTGCACTTTTTATTTATTAAAGAGCTAGGGTTCAAACTCAAAGCCTTACATATGCTAAGCAAGGCACTGAACTACATCCTTAGTCTCCAAATCTGCATTTTTACCAAATATCCATGTGATTCAGATTCAGGGACGTTGACTACAATCTAAGAAATATTCCAGAATCCAAAAGGACTCTTTAGCCCTGAACCTAGTATTATTGTGTCTCACACAGAATACTTGCTGACTGCCTGGTAAGAAAGAAAGCCAGAGCGTAGCTCAGTGGTTTCAAGTGGTTAGTGAGCATGAGGTCCAGGGTTCTATCCTCAGCACAAATAAAAATAAAGAGAGAATTAAAAAAGCCCAGCTGATAACTCATTCTGCCTTAACTGTCCATTTTCTACACATCCTTTCCACAAACACAGCCACTGTTAGTGCAGTTTTGTGGAGCTTCAGCGTAACTCAACACCAGCAGTTTCTCCCTCAATTAAGAGTTGGGCTCTCATCTTAGGAAAATAAGGTTTCTCTCGGCCTTCATGTTCCTGTGGCCTTCCTCCTGTTCTTCCTGGCAGCTGAACTACCTGAGTTGCTATTTCATCTCCTACTTGGTGTTCATTCCTTTCAAGTATTCTTAGCCAAGTAAAAAAACAATGCCGTCAACTCCAGCTCAGGGTGCCTTCTAGCTTCTGTACTGTACCTCCTACCTCCTATCACTGCAAACCAAACAACCACCAGCCTCTAAACCAGTGGTTCTCCACCTGTGGGTTGTGACCCCATTGGGATCAAATGACCCTTTCAGAGTTTGCCTAACACCATCCTACACATGGGATATTTGCGTTATGATTTATAACAGTAACAAAACTATAGCGATGAAGTAGCAACAAAAACAATTTTATGGCTGGAGGTCACCACAACATCAGGACCTCTTCCCAGTGTTCACTGTCCTCAATCAGACCCCTTCGAAAACTGTGTCCTACACTTCCTTTCCCTACTTTAGGCTGAAATATCCTGCCTAAATCAATCTCCCAATTAACTCTTGAATGCCACCAACCTTTAAAACCAACAGACTACAGGGCACTTTCATCTCTAACCTATGAATGGCTTTCTGGTCACATAAGCCAGAAAGAACTCAGGCCTCATCAGTTTCCTTAACAAACACAGTTTCATCAAATGCAAAGCACACCCCAGCCACTTTAACTATAATTCTTCAGATCCTGATGACAGCCTGGAGTAAGCGTTCTTTTTTTTTTTTTTTTTTTTTTTTTTTTTTTTTTTTTTTTTTTTGATTTTTCGAGAGAGCCTTGGCTGTCCTAGACTCACTTTGTAGACCAGGCTGGCCTCAAACTCACAGCAATCTGCCTGCCTCTGCTTCCTGAGTGCTGGGATTAAAGGCATGTGCCACCATGCCCAGCTTGAGTAAGCATTCTTATCTCTGAACTACAAACAAAATAGAGGAAGGACAACCTTGTGCCTGGCTCCATGGGCAGAATCGGGATTCTAGGGCATTACTTAGGCTGGGAAGCCTGTGCCACCAGCTGGTCTGGGACAAGCACCTGCCCATCCCTCTTGCCCCAATCTAGATCAGACTCCCAGTGTCTTTAGAATACCATATTGTTTCTCGTTTCCCTCTCTTCACATCACTATAAGCCTGAGTTTTTGAAACACAAATGAAACTATCCAACTGCAAATGTCTCCCACTGCACTTCTTCAAGTACCTTTGACCACCTGATTCCTTCCTTGATGGTTTTGTAATTATTTGGTATCACTTTAGTCTGTTTTCCCCCAGTGTCAAGGAAAATACTGAGAACACACAGGCACACAAATACATAAATGTTTGGAGAAAAGGTATGGGCCTCATCTGTCATGTTTGGGATTGTATTCTGAACCCAGAGTGGTAAGTATATAGTATGTGCCTGATAAATGTTGAGTAAATAATTTTTTTTCTCCACCATTCTTCATTCTCCATCTTCATCGCCATTTATTCTTCTAAAATAGCAGCTCACCTCTCATTCCTGTGGACTTCCCTTGCATTTATTTCCCCCACTATTCTAGCAAGCAATGGTGATTAAAACTATGGCTTATTTGTACTCAATTGCACTGCAAATTATATACATTCAACTCACGAGCCTCCTGTCTCAAAACTCACAAACGCTGGAATTACTGATGCGTGTCACATGCCCTGCCTTAAGAACTGTAAACCTGACACTTTATCATTTTCACTGCCACAGAAAATAAACATTCAGTGAAAATGTGTAGACATCTACCTTTTCACTACTCCGGGCTCTCTCCTAAGTCAGGGGTTATGCCTCATTCTGTGACGATGAAGACTTTCCCTAAGCCTTCTCTGGTTAGGGAAAGCACATCATTGGTGGTTTTTTGCTATTTTGTTTTTTTGTTTTCTGTTTTTTAATCCAAGAAAACATAGTGCAGGCTAGAAAATTAGAGACTACTGAACAAAGGCTGAGCGACTGGTAGGCCTAGCTGCGACAGTGAACAGGCTGTCCCTGATGCTTCCCGCACTTTAACGGAACACACTGGGATTTCGTCAAAATACACTTTCCTACTTAGGTTTAGGATGGAGGCTTCACGATTCTAATAAGCCCTCGGGTAAAGCCGAGGCTGCAAGTCCCCAGGCTAGTTCGAGAAATCCAGTTCAAGCGAGCTTTTGGGGAGGGGGGGGGGGGGGAGGGAAGGGGAAAAACACCAAAAGGCAAGGCAGCGCGCTGACTCCTGGGACTTGCAGTCTCTCCAACTCCATCAGCGAGGCTGGAGCTCCCAGCAGGAGCGCCATAGGGCTCGCGCGGGAGGGGAGGGACGAGGCCTGTATCAGGGTTGCAGGCTGGGGAGCACGGGGCGCAGTACCTGTTTGGGTTCGGTGGCTACTGGCGGCGGCGGCGGCACCGCCTGCACGGGTCCGGCCGGCATGACTGCGACGCTCAGGGTTGCCAGCCCGCCTCGGTGGCGACAGCCGGTGTGGCGGCAAGGTTAAGCTCCGCACAAGGAGAGTCCAACGCAATGGCAAGATGGCGGCCACCCAGAGAAAAGCCGCGGAGGCCAGTGAACGCACTTCCGGCCCCGCCCCCTCGCCGCGACGCACCTTGCGCCCCGCCCCGTGGGCACGGCGGCGTGATGCGTCGTTGCCATGGCAGCGGACTGGGCGCCCCGCTAAGGGTTCAAGGGATCCTAGGGGCCGCCGGCGCTCTTGGGGAGGTTCTGTGAGGCGACTAAGCACAGAGCTGAGGCTGCGACGCCGGAGACAGGTGAGCCACTCTATATCATCCGCCGAACTCCCCTCCTGATCCTGGCCGGTTCCTTGCTCCCTGCGACCCGCACCTTCCAAGCCCCCGCCTCAGTCTTCCTGCTTGGCCTGTCGTTTTGAAGAATTCTCCCATTAGACTCGTTGCCGTCGGGTCCAACCTAACTACACCTTTAGCTCCCTTTTTTTTTCTGTTCAGCATCACCTTCTCCGGATCCCTGTTTACAGAGTTCAAGTCCACAATTCCCTAGGGTCTTCCCCCTCCCGCCCCAACTGGCCTCTTTTCTAGGCCGCTCCCTGCAAATTATGCTTCTCGCTTCTGGAGATGCGCCTACCTTCGCCTGCTTTCCGCTTTTCGCGAGTTTCTCTTGGTCCGCATCTCCTCTCCCAACTTTGGGAGGACTCTGAGCCCCTCCTGCCTTTGCTTACCTGTAGCCTGTTTATTTCATTGTTATTAATGTAGACTAGGGACATTTATTTACTGCAAGCTAGATCCTGTGTCAAACAATGGGTCACACCGTTACCATTTACTCCTTAGAGCAAACTGATGAAGACCATCCATACACAGGCCAGTTTTCTCTACTGATCTGATGTTTATTATTATGTTTTCACTGTCACTTTCATGTCCCAAGGGATCCAGGCTGTAGCTATCTCAGAGATTGGTCAGAGATTGGCAGTTGCCATCTAGGTGGTTTCAGAGTTTCAGAAATCTTTTCTTGGTGGGGACTGAATCTCAGTAGACATACTGGCTGGAAAATAAGCATGGCCTTCAGCCATATTAGTTGCTTGAGAAAGGGAGGCTCAAAGGATGAATGAAGAAAAGGAAAGGCTCCTACCCGTCTTTCGGATTCAGAAAGATTCAAACGTTATTAGCTGTAGCCCCTATAATGGTAATGTTGGTTCCATTAGAGCCATCATCTGTGTGGTCACAGGTGCGGTTCTGAGCTCGTGGCTTAAGGTTGATCGCTATTCAAGATCTAGGAATTACAGAGAAAGCCACGTCATCTGCTCTTTCACTTGTGACACCCACCTTTAGTGCTTCCCGCACTATGAATGTGCATAAGCTCTGTTTTTTAAAAGAATCAATAGAAAGTTAACCTGGGATAGTCTATGTGCATAAAAGTTTCTGATGCTGACGATTGGCCCAGGACTGCATACATATTAAGCGAACACCCTACTATCAAGTATAATTTCTGCTTAACTTTGAATGGTCTTGATGTTTTGACCCAGACTCTCATGAAATTGATATCCATGTAAACAGATCAATAGTTTTGGCACTCAGGAGTCTAAAGATTGTTTGTCTTGTTTCCTTCATGTCCTTTCCAGGAGGTTCCACTTTGTTGTTGATTTCCCCCTTGTCTCTACTTCATTCCGTGGGGACATAATCTCTTGGGCTGCGCCATCTCACCAGAGGCAGTTGCCAAGTCAACACATGGGAGCTATGAGTCAAATGTGTTGTTTGTATGTGAGTGTTATTCCTTGTAGGGAGACTCAGATAGCCCTCCCTCCCTCCCCAGTTTTACTTTTTAGCCCAGGCTGGCCTTGAACTTGCATTCGTCCTGCTTTAGCCTCCTGTGTCACCATGCCCTGCCTGACCCTAGCATGCAGTAGATGCTCAATCTCATTATTGATGAACACAGAATTTTCCTTTACACTGTACAGTGACCACTAGGCAGCCCCATGTGGCTTTCAAATATTTGAAACAGGCCCAAGAGTGGTGGCAAACATCTTTAATCCCAGCACTTGAGAAGCAGAGGCAGGTAGATAGATCTCTGTAAGCTTGAGGCCAGCCTGGTCTATATAGTGAGTCAGACTATATAGTGAGTGAGGACAGCCAGAGCTATGTAAAGAGACACTGTCTCAAAACACAATAATAATAATAATAATAATAATAATAATAATAATAATAATAATAATAATAATAATAATAAAAAACAAAAATAAAATACTCCCTGGTACAAATTGGGGTGTACCATAAGCACTTGGCTTTGTGGCTTAATAAATTTAAACAAAGTTTAAGAGCTTGGGATGTAGTTCAGTTGGTACAGTGTTTACCTAGCATGCACAAAATCCTGAGTGCTATCCCCAACACCACTTGTAGAATATGATGGTGCATACCTGTAATTAATACAGCACTTGGGAAGTACAGGCATAAGGATAGGAACTTGAAAGTCATCTTCCTCAAGGTCAAGGCCAGCCAGGGATATATAAAACTGTCTTTTGTTTGTTTTTTGAGACAGGATTTCTCTGTATAATAGCCCTGGCTGTTCTGAAACTTACTTTGTAGACCAGACTGGCTTCAACTCCCAAAGATACTCCTGCCTCTGCCTGCCCTCCCCCATACTGAAATTAAAGGCATGCCCAGCACAAGACTACCTTGCTCTTTCAGATGACCCAACCCAAATTCAATTCCAAGCACTCATGCCAGGGGGCTGAGCTGCCTGTAACATCACCTCCAGGGGATGGAACATCTGTAGGCTTCCATGGGCTTTCACAAGCAACACACACACACACACACACACACACACACACACACACACACTGCATTAAAAATAAATAAAATAAATAGTTAGATGTGGTGTTACACCTTTAATCCCAATACTCAGGAGGCAGAGGCAGACAGATCTTTATGAGTTCAAGGTTAGCCTGGTCTGTGTAGTGAGTTTCAGGACAGCTAGAGCTACGTAGTGAGAACCTGTCTAAATAAATAAATAATTTGTTTGTTTGCTTGTTTGTTTTTGTTTTTCATTTTGTAGACCAGGGTGGCCTCAAACTCACAGAAACCCTGCCTGCCTCTGTCTCCTGAGTGCTGGGATTAAACACATGTGCCACCACACCCAGCTTAAAAGTTTTCATTTCATATTGACTTCATGATGAAATAATGTTTGTAGTAATTTATGCAAGATAAAGTTAAAGTTTCCAACCATGTTCATAGCAGCCTTATTCATAATAACCAGAACATGGAAACAGCCTAAGTGTCCCTCAGTAGAAGAATGGATAAAGAAACTGTGGTACATATACACTATGGAATACTACTCAGCTATTAAAAACAAGGAATTCCAGAAATTTGTGGACAAATGGATTGAACTAGAAATGATCATAATGAGTGAGTTAACCTAGAAGCAGAAAGACTCAAATGGTATATACTCACTTATATCTGCATACTAGCCCAAGGGGCATGGCCCATGAAAGCCTTCACTTACCAGGAAACTGTGACAGAGGGGAAGACATTCTATTGGGACTCTAGATGAGAGAAGCATGGATGAATAGCAAAGTAGAAGGATCCAGAGGGTCCTAGAAACCTACAAGTAGAACATTATGATAGGCAGATTTGGGCCCAGGGGTCCCGCTCAAACTAAGGCACCAGCCAAGGACAATACAGGCGGTAAACTTTAAACCCCTACCCAGATCTAGCCAATGGACAGAACATTCTCCACAGTTTAGTGGAGAGTGGGGTATGACTTTCACACGAACTCTGGTGCCTCATATTTGACCATGTCCCCTGGAGGGGGAGACCTGGTGACACTCAGAGGAAGGATAGCAGGTTACCAAGAAGAGACTTGATACCCTATGAGCATATACAGGGGGAGGAAGTCCCCCTCAGTCACAGTCATAGGGCAGGGGAATAAGGGGAAAAAATGGGAGGATACAAGGGATGAGATAACCATTGAGATGTAACAAGAATAAATTAATAAAAAAATTTTAAAAAATAATAAAGTTAAAGTTTCTTTTTAGTGTTTATTGTACTCCCTTTCAAAAAGATTTATTTGGGGGGCTGGAGAGATGGCTCACAACCAAAAAGATTTATTTATACTTATGTGTATGGGTGTTTTGCCTGAAGGCATGTCTGGCTACCATATTTGTACAGTGCCTACAGAGATAAAACACGGCACCACATCATCTAGAGGTAGAGTTACAAAGAGATGGTTGTGGAGCTGAGAACCAACCTGGGTCCTCCATAAAAGAACCATCTCTCCAGCTTTCTTTTTAGACCTTTTGATATAGTTTAGGAGAGGGAAAGTAGTATTTCAAGTTACTCATCACAAGGTTTATGACTGAGGTCCCTAAAACTAATAAGACATATGTTAAAAGGAAGGAAGGAAGGAAGGAAGGAAGGAAGGAAGGAAAATAAGAAAAGCAGGGTCAAGTGCACATACCTTTAATCCCAAGACTTAGGAGGCAGAGACAGGTAGATTTCTGAGTTGGAAGACAGACTAGTCTAAAAAAAAAGACAGAAAAGCATAAAAATGTATTTTGTAAAAGTTTTTCTGTGAGGGTTGTAAGTTAACTCAGAGGTTACTGGTTGCTCTTGCAAAGGACACAGGTCTAGTTCTTAGCACCTGCACGAAGCTCACAACCATTGGCAACTCCAGCTCTAGAGGATATGATGTCCTCTTCTGACTTCAGAAGGCACCAGGTCTGCACAGGATACCCTTGCATGCAGGCAGGCAAAGCATTCATTAATATAAAATATAATAAATAACTTAAACATTCAAATGTTTTATCTTAGTTACTATTTACTGGTGCAAAGAGACACCATGAGCAAGGCAGCTTATAGAAGGATGCATTTAACTGAAGGCTTGCTTACAGGGACGAATCCATGATGATCATGGTGGGAATCACAGTGGCAGGCAGGCAGGCAGCAGGCAGCAGGCAGCAGGCAGGCAAGCAAGCAGGCAGCAGGCAGGCAGGCAGACAGGCATGGTGTTGGAGGAGTAGCTGAGAATTCACATCTGATCTGAAAGATGCAGGCACGGAGAGAGATGGACGCTAGACCTTTTGAAACCTCAAAGCCCACATCCAGTGACACACCCCCCCCACAAGGCCACACCCCCTAATCCTTCCCAAACAGTTCCACTAACTGGGAACCAAACATTCACACATATAAGCCTATGGGGGCCATTCTCATTCAAACCATCACATGATTTAAAATAAATAAGTAAATAAAATTTTATGTTTTGGAACTTTCAGAAACAAAGACCCCAATGACACCAGGAAATCTTTGTAGTTTTATGAACAGTCATTCAAAAAATATCACTGGAGCTGGTCATAATGGTGCACACCTTTAATCCCAGCACTTGGGAGGCAGAGGCAGGCAGATTGATGTGAGTTCAAGGCCAGCCTCTACAAAGTGAGTCCAGGACACCCAAGGCTACACAGAGAAACCCTGTCTCAAAAAAACCAAAACAAACAACAACAAAAAATATAACCAGAGGATAAAAGTATGTGCTTTAACAGTACTAGAGAGGGGAAACTTAAGACATCTTTTCTTGTTGCTTAAAAGGGGAAAGATTCATTTTTGGCTGTCTGGTTTAGAGACTCAAGTCCCTTGTTGATGCTGGCCTGGTGGTGACACAAACACATTGGTGGCAGGAACATGTGGAGGCAGAACTTCTTCACCTCTTGGAAGATAGGAAGCAGAGAGTAACAGCAGAGCAAGGGCCAGGGCAAGGCACAGCCCTCCTTCCAACCACACCCCACCTTCTACTTTCTTTCTTTCTTTCTTTTTTTTTTTTTTTGGTTTTTCGAGACAGAGTTTCTCTGTGTAGCCTAGGCTGTCCTAGACTCGCTTTGTAGACCTGGCTGGCCTCGAACTCACAGCGATCCGCCTGCCTCTGCCTCCCGAGTGCTGGGATTAAAGGCATGCGCCACCACGCCCGGCTATCCTTCTACTTTCTACTACCTCCCAGTGATGCCAACATAGTATGCACCTATGAGGCCACGAACCCATTGACTATATCAAAACCTTCAAGAGCCAGTCACCTCCCCAAAGCTCATCAGTGGGCAGCCAAGCTACCAATATACAAGCCTGTGGGAAGCAAGTCACATTGAAACCTGCTTCCTATTATAAAATGTATTGATGTGCGCACACACACATGCATCTGTCATAGTGTGTGTGTGGCGGTCAGCGGATGTGCTCCTTGTACCATCTGAGTTCTAAGACTTGAACTCTGGTTGTCAGCCTTGTGTGGCAAGTGTTTTACCTACTGAGCCATCATACTGGCTGCAGACTTTTCTTTCCAGTCTCCTGTGACATTCCTTACCAACCAGATTTTCTACAGGATGCTTAGCATATGAGGTCGTCAATGAAGGAGGGAGGGGAGTCAGAGTTCCGGAGTTTTACAGCCTTTTTCAAGGAAGGGGGAGGGGAAAGCGGCCTTTGTGCTTCTGCAGTTTTCCAGTTCCCAAGCCCCAATTCCTAGTGCTATACTTCTTTTGCACACAGTTGCTCTAGAAGCAGCACGGCCTAAGCATGAAAGAAATATGCTAGACTGAAACTTCCTGCTGCCTGAGTGACGTCTCTGGGTTCCAGTTCTTCCTCTTCCATATGAAAGGGACAGGTTTGGGGAAGCAGCACTGCTGGAGTGTACCCACCGTGGTCAGGCTGAAGGTGTGCACGGTCTGCAGTCTTTTCCTCATCCCTGTCCTCGAGCCTGGGACATTTCTTCTTCTTGCCTCTTGCCGGCTCCCACCCAATCTCCTAGGAAGCCCTCCTGACTGTGTGCTCACTCACTCTCTTGTGCATCCATTCCTAGGGATGGGAGGGCCGCTTGCGGCCAGCACTGTACCTGAACCAGGAAGCCAGGAGCCAGAAAGCCAGGCACCTGCAAGAGCCCCAAGCCTTACAGCCTAGCTCACAAACAGAACATAGTCCCTCACTACAGCTTCATGGGCAAACATCTGTGAGAGGTAAGGGCAGAACTAGTCCTCCAGGAAATGCAGAGTCCACCTCAGATCCCAGCAGCACCCTGGGTTTCTCTGAGTTTCCCAGTGCCTTTGGGCCCAGGCTGGTCCTCAAGTCTCAGACTTGGTGACCGGGTCCTGCAGTGATGAGCTCCAAGGGCACAGTCCACAGGATTACAGGGGTGGAGTGAGAGCAGGGTGTGGGGAGGGCCCTAGCATTCCCTGTTATGCTGAAGCTACAATGTGCTTTGCTTGTGTCAGAGAGGAGATCAGGTGCCTGATCTAGCATGGCTCCTGACTTGGACCTGGCTGGGAGCAGAGATGGAATGAAGAAAATACAGACCCAAAGAAAAGCTGGGTTGGGTAGAGAAGCCACAGCATCTCAGAAGCAGAGTGTGTTTGTTGTATAGAGTTGGACAGGGAGGAAAGGCTCGGCATACAGCTGAACAAGGACGCAGAGTTTATGGTGTACAGCTGGATTGAGGAGACAGGCTTAGCTAATCTTGGTAGGTGCAGTCTCGGTAGGGAGCAGTCTTCAGGCTATGAACATCCAGGGCAGGGGTAGTGGGGAGCAGTGGTGGTAGACACAGTCTGACTGCACTGTCAACATTTGTACTCAGTACCCCAGGGAAGGCTTTGCCACTTCCCTCTGGAGCCCTTGCTATTGCTGTGCCCATGTCAATAGCATACATGTATTCAGGACTTCATGCATTCATGGCTTCCTCTATTCCCTACAGGTAGGAGACTTACACCTGTTCCTATACAGCCAGTGAGGCCTGGGGCATGCAGGTTCACAGGAAGTAGGGTAGCCACAGGAATGAGCAGGTGAAAGGGGGCCGGCTGACTGAGACATCCAGAACCAGGTTCTAAAGGCCCCAGCACTCAAGATTTCTCCCTTAAAATCAGAGGTGGGTTTTGGATGTGGAACACCTAGACAGGTCAGGAGTTTTATAAGGTTCTCCTGGCAGTAGCCACAGCACTTTGGCTGGCCATGGCTCCTCTCTCAACTCCAGGAGCTGTGGGGATGGCACACCTGCTAGGCAGCCAGGCTTGCATGGATAGCCTGCGCCAGGACCTCACCGACCTGCAGGGCACCATTGTGGATGTGTTCTCCCGTGCTGGGCCCGTGCGCTTCCCCTCCTGGAAGTTCCCTGACCGTGTAGCCTGTGACCTTGACATGGTGGCACTTCTGGAGCACTATGACCACGTGCCAGGGGACCCTGAGTTCACCCAGTTGTCCCACGCTGTGCTGCTGGAGCTGGTCATTGACAGGTGAGGTCTGGACCAAACCTGCACATCTAGACATGCTGAAACCTGCCCCTCACACCAGTAGCAACTGCAGGAGTGCTTCTGGAGGTGCTGACAACTTAGGTAACAACAGTCAACTGTGGGCTGGGTGTACTGGTCAGGGACCACAAGTCAGGCCCCTCGAGTAACTCCGCTTTTAGCTCTGTGCTGTGTTGTGCTGCCCTATCCTGTTTGCCTTGCAGAGTCTTGCCCTTATCCCCACTCTGCCCGATGCTGTTGATCCCCACAACACCACAGTTCTGCCTGCTACCACCTCAGGGCTCTGTGTGTCAGGAACGCTCCCACTCCTGCATTGCCATCTCCAGCCCAGGCTCGCCATCTTGTGAGCTGTGCTCCCTCTATGCATCACAAGACCAGAAATGGGAGGTGTCTTTCCTACCCCTGGCCCTGCTAGGAAGAGGCCAGTTACCTCTGGGTCACCCCACCATCTCTACACTGTCACCAAAGTTTCCTTGTGAGAACCACAACCCAGGCTTCTGGCAGTGAAAAACCGTCCATGCCAATAAAGCTGTAGGGGACCAGTGGGCATCAGAAATGTTGAGGGTGATCTACTTGGAGACGGAGAAGGCCTGGAGGAGCTCTGGGTGCAAGCAGTGTTTGTACCCTCTACAGGGCTGGTGGCTGTGAGTACAGAGCACTTCCGCTCTCAGAGCACCATACTGTTGCTCATCTAGGCCTGCCCTGCCAACCCCTTCCTGCTCTGGCAGAGCACCCCTCACCCACCAAGGCCCAGTCATTCACCCCCTTCCTGTAAAAGCTGTTGCTGACACACTTTCTCCCCCACCCCCATCCCCACTCCCCGGGGCTATGCTCTGTCCACTTCTGAGGCAGTATTGGCTTCCTTTGTGTGTAAGCAACTCCCGCCAGAAGCAGCTGACTCTAAGCTCAGCCTGGGAACCCTAGAATGAAGGGCATGGCCTCTAGCCAACAGTGTAGCATTTTGAGGTGCTGGGGGCATGTCAATAGTGGGACCATGGCGAAGGGTACATCTATCCCAGCATCTCCCACCACAGGGAGCTATCTGAGAGCACAGACTGCTCCCCAGTGTGCTGTCCACATGGCCTACAGGGCTGGCCACCCCCACCTCATCCCCTCCTACAGCAACATAAGTTCACTTCCCTTCCTGGCGTGTGTTACAAACATAAAATTCAGCCTTTAAGTGAGTCTTGGCCATGAAAATGCATGTTTTCCAACACCCAATTCCCCTAATATTAGGGGACTTGGAGGTTAACATAAAGAGATGTAGCTGGCCTCATCCCAAATCAGTTGTCACTGAGGCTGCTAAGCTAAGGAAGCACCCCTGACTGCGAGCAGGAAAACATGCCCCTGCTCTGCCCTGCCCTGCTGACCCAGTGACTTTGGGGTGCTCTTGTTACTTAGAGGTCTCAGTTTAGTTCTGTCATCTGTAAGAGAAAGGCAGTTTGCTGGAACTTGCCGAGCCTGGCTGCTTACCTCTGCCCCTTGGTCAACTGGAGAGAAACAGAAAGCACTGCCATGCAGAAGGCCACAGGAGGGCACCTTTGGGAGATGGGCCCTGGGTTGAGCATGAGGCTGACTGGACTCTCTCTAGGCTCTTGATGTCCAGGTCAATCCCCCAGAGCTCAAGGCCCCCACCCCTAGTTGTATAAAGACTGTATCAGTGCCAGCCATGGCCCCAGACCACCCTAGCAACTCTGCCCACAGGCTCTTGCTGTTGCTTCAGAGCTGCGCCAGCTACATGGAAAACCTCAGTTTGGAGCAGATGATGCCTCCTGCCCGGGCTGCAGGACCATGCATGTCTGTGGGGCTCACAGTCCGGCGCTTCTGGAGCAACCTGTCAAGGCTGGGTATGCTCTACCAGCAGGCAGTCCCCCAGGTGGGTCACCGGCCCTCACTTTACTCACCTTCACACACTGTTACAGGTTTACCTTCTTACCACACCACTGCGTGCAGCACATCCTTCGCTGGCTCCCCACTGTCCACCTGGAGCATTCGAACTCTAGAGCCTCCCATTCGAGGCCCATGGGCTTGGCAGTTAAGAAAGCAGGCCTTGAGGGCCATGTCTGGCTCCCTGGCTTTGCCATTTACACAGTGGGACTTTGGAAAATGCCTTCCCACTTGGAACCTCAGTTTGTTCATCTATACAATGGGTTTTATATGAGCCCCATTTGATAACAGGGTAATCTCACAATCCTCACAGTCACCCACCCAGTGAGAAAAGACACTGTCATTGTGAGGGAGAGGGGTCTAAAACAGAGTGGCTATAGTGGCATGGGAGCAAGCAAGCACCCAGTAACAATCAGCTGTAACTGCCGCCAGTACCCTCTCAGTTCCCTACACATTTAACCATGTAAAGCCTAAGGTTGGATCAGGGCGAGCAGAAAAGAGGCCAGGGCTCAGAAAAAGGAGAAGGTTCTCTGATTTATGCGAGTGTCACATAACATCTAGAGATCTGAGCATCGGACAAGGCTGCCACCAACATCTCCGGGAACTGGTTACCTTCCTGCCTATCGCTCTCACCTTCTTCCCTTTCTTTTTCTGACCCCAGAAAAGAGCAAACCAAGGGGAGATGCCCACCAGCAAGCCTACGGCTAAGGGAGAACCATCCAGGAGCCCTGAATGTATGACTGCCAAGTTCATCAAGCCCCCCTCCCCGGTGCCAGGCTTGCCTCTGATCTGCCCAGGGCTGCAGAGCATCCCCATCAGAGTCTCCCTGCGGAGCCCAGCTGGGGCCTCTGAGAAGACCAAGAGCATCCACTCCCAGACCATTGAGACAGCCTTGGTGCCCTGTGATGCTTGCACCAGTGTCCAGGGCAGCCTGTGGGAGGTGGGCAAGGTGGTTATCAGCCTGTGTCAGAGCCAAAACCTGCCTTCGTCCTTGGGCCAGTTCCAGAAGTTGGTGCAGGACAGCATGGGACTTAAGCCACTGCCAGCTGCCACCATGGGCCACTGGGCAGCAGAGCAAAGCAAAGATCTGACTCGTCTCAATAAGCACATGGGGACCCTCACCCAACTTGTTGGGCCCCTCAGGACCCAGCTGGAAGAGGCTGAAGGACAGAAGGATGGACTGAGGAAGCAGGTGGGCAAGCTGGAGCAAGCCCTGGTGCAGGAGCAGGAAGAGCGGCAGCGGCAGACAGAGGAGGCAGAGCAGAACCTGGCCAAGTGTGAGCGTGACAGGCAACAGCTGCTCACAGGTCTACTCCCCAGGCCCAGACATTGGCATGACCTTAAAATGACCATCCCTCCTCCCCCTCAGAGCCTAGGCTTTGAGATCCAATAGCTGCATGGAAGAACCCAGGCTGGGAGATGGGCAGGGGTTCCAGGAAAGGAAGGCAGCAGGAAGGGTGTAGACATCTGGCTGGTAACACTGGACAGGTGGAGCTCTGGGCCCTTAGGGAGTATCTGGAGGCTTGACTAGCACCCCAGCCTCAGACCTGTCCCATCAGAAGGGAAGAGGGCTGGGCTGTTACTCTGACCTTCACTCCAGGTGGATACTAAAGGCACCTGCAGGGAGCTCACCCCCACCATACCCCCATATCTCTGCCTCAACAGAACAGCCTCTTGGCTTGGGCAAAAGGAAGGTACCGGGGCCCACTGTTGCCAGGGTTAGGGCAAGAAATCACTGTCCTTCCTGAGTCTCACAATTACCTCCATGTAGAATGCTGGGTCTAGAGATACACAGGTAATGCAGCAGTCAGCCTGTGGCACATGCCAGGGCCCAAGGCCACCTAGGATTGCCCCAGGCCTCCCTTGACAACTCAAGCAGCCCCTGCACACGGGATGGTTGCCTCTACTCTACAGGGTGCATGGCTTAAAGGCCACAGGTCCAAGTGATCCTCTGAAAGGCCTCTCTCTTGGCTGCCATAGAAACATGTGACCTAAAGACAAAGGTGGCCACTCTGGAGGGAAACCTGAAGCAGCAGCAGAAGTCCATGCAGGCCATGGGTAAGAAGCCCCTTTGTGTGACCCTATCCACATGACCCGCTGATTGCGTAGCCAGACATGTACCTCTGTTTCCATTCTAAGCTTCTAGAACAAAGAGAGTGGGAACCATAGGAAAACGGTTCTGACTCTATACTTTGGTGATGGTCTGAGCTAGAGTCTCAGCGCCAGTGGACAGAAGGTGCCTTCTGTATTTCAGACCCACCTCATAGGGTCCAGAGCCCCATGTTGTGATCTGGACTTCATATCTGTGACGTGACCTCCCCTTCGTCCCAGCCAGAGGTGTTTTAGAGACTGTTACCCAGGGCTCTCTTACCTTTCCACTTTTGTACCTGCTCACTCAATCCTGCAGAGACAAAGGCCCGGCAGCTGGAGGAGGAAGGGGAGCGCAGGGTGGCAGCTGAGAAGCAGGTGCAACAGCTGGAGGAGCAGGTACAGCTGTTGGCAGGGCGGCTGGATGGGGCTGGCCAGCAGATCCGCTGGGCCAGCACAGAGCTGGACAAGGAGAAGGCCCGAGTCGACAGCATGGTCCGTCATCAGGAGGTGAGGTCCGCGATCCAGGCACTGGACTTCAGGCTCTGCAGCCCCTTTATCCTTACTCCCTGGCCCCCATCTTCTGAATGGAGAAATTTAGCATGGCAAGGTTAAGGCCCCAGGCCACACAGCTACCAAGGGGCAGAGCCATGTCTTTATATTCAATGGGTGCCAGGGTATTTGGGGCTCAGTGATATGGGCAGATGTGACACTGGAGACTTCATGAAAAGAATCCTGTTTGAGTGGGAACTGTATGACTGGGAAGAAGTTGGGTCATACAACTGCATTTCAAACAGTGGGTCCTGGTCCTGTCCTGACTGAATGCACATTCTGCCTGCTTCCTTCCTTCCGTAGTTTAACATCTGTGTTGTTGGACTCTGCAGCCAAACACAGCACAGAAGGTCGTGGACACCGCACTGCAGCTAGCCTCCTACATCCCAGGTGGCTAGTTTGGCCCCAGGATCCTTACATCTGGCCTGCCTATCCATTCCCATTTAGTCCTTGCAGGCCAAACAGAGGACCTTGCTACAGCAACTGGACTGTCTGGACCAGGAGCGGGAAGAGCTACGGGGAAATCTGGATGAAGCTGAGGCCCGGCAGGCTGAGATGGAGGAGCAGCTGCAGAGCCTCCAGAGCGATAAGGAACAGGGACAGTGCCAACTAAAGGCCCAGCAGGTGCAGTGGGATACTGTGAGAGAGGGCAGTCCTCTCACCCACTGAGTGTCCCTGGGCCTGTCCGCAGAGGCTTGGAGTCAAGTCTGAGTTTTTCTTTGCCCTCAGGAATTGCTGCAGAGCCTGCAGCAGGAGAAACAGGACCTGGAGCAGGTGACTACAGACCTGCAGCTGACCATCTCAGAGCTGCACCGGGAGCTAGAGGAGCTGAAGGGACGGGAGCGACTGCTGGTGACTTTCCCAGACCTGCACCAGCCAGCGGAGGCCCATATCCAAAGTAGGGGTCTCTGGGTACTGCTGAGGGTGGGGTGGGGCCTGGTAGGGCATGGAGCTTGGCTGGACTGGCCAGGGTTTGCTACTGTTCTCATCCTCAGCAAGAGGAGATGGGAGGCAGGGGGTGAGCTGTGCGGCTCTAGAGCCGTCATGAACCGCAAGTGTTTCATGTTCACCTCTCTGTAGAGCTGACACGGGCATCCAGAGGCCACGTGACTGCCCCTTTCACCCTTAGAATCCAGGTCTGTCTTCCTTCAGCACGTGCTCTTCACGTCACATGCCAGTCCTTGTCCAAGTTCCCCAGATTTCCTTTCCTGGTGTCATACACCATGGGGCCATTTTCAAGGACACAGCCCCAAATGTCCAGTATCCTGGACCCCATGGACAGAAGCACTGGGCACCTACGCTGGCACAGGCTTGTGTCAAGGGCTCTCTGTTCTCCCACCAGTGTTTCTAGTCTTCTAAGGTCCTGGGATGGGACCAGATTCCTCCCCAGAGCTGTCAGGAGCTCCTCTGTAGCTCAGATGGTCCAAGTGAGCCGTCCGTCACTCCTGAGCTCTAAGTGCCAGCCCCCTCTCCTGCCCACAACTGCCTTGTGAGATAGAGCAGGCTCGTGAGATGGAGCAGGACCCTCTTCTTTTAAAATTAAAACCCTTTTTGAGCATTTACTTTGTATGTTTGCACCTGCTACAGCCATGAGTGTGGCCAGAAGACAAATGTGGAAGTTGGTTCTCTCATTTTGCCATGTGGGTCCAGAGGTCCAGGGATCAAACTCAGGTGGTCAGGCATGGTGGCAAACATCCTTCTTTACCTGCTGAGCCATCTCACCAGCCCTACAAATTTTGTAAAAATTATTTTTTGTGTATGGATGTTTTAGCTACATGTGCATCTATGCTCTATGGTGCCTGAAAGCCTGAAGATGGGGCAGATCCTCTGGAACTGGAGTTACAGACAGCCATGTGGGTGCTGGGAATTGAACCCTGATCCTCTGGAAGAGCAGCTACTGCTCTTAATCACTGAGCCATTACTGCAGCCTAACAACTTCTTTATAAACTAGGAAACCGAGATCTAGCACAGGCAGCAACTTGCTCAGGTTTATAAAGCTGGGCGCTTTCGTCCATGAACCACACAGTGTAAAGAAGAACATGCATTGTGATTTTCTGTGAGTCAAATCCCAGTGTGCCTCTGGACAACATATGGTACCTTTGTCGGGCCAAATACAAGTGGCCTTGGATACACTCCATTCTTATTCTTTTTTTAATATTTATTTTATGTATATGAGTACACTGTCCTTATGCATACCAGAAGAGGGCATCGGATCCTCTTACAGATGGCTGTGAGCCACCATGTGGTTGCTTGGAATTGAACTCAGGACCTCTGGAAAAGCAACCAGTGCTCTTAACCACTGAGCCATCTCTCCACACACACACACCCTTTGTTATTTTTTCAAGACAGGGTTGCTCTGTGTAGCCTTGGCTGTCCTGGGCTTGCTTTGTAGATCAGGCTGGCCTCAAACTCAAGAAGTCTGCCTGCCTTTGCCTCCCTGAGTGCTGGGATTACAGGAGTGTGCCACTGCACCTAGCTTCCAATCTTTTTAAAAAATATTTATTTATATATTTTATGTATATGAGTGCTCTGTATGTATGTATGTATGTCTGCACACCAGAGGAGGGCATCAGATCCCATGATGGATGGTTGTGAGCCACCATGGTTGCTGGGGATTGAACTTAGGACCTTTGGAAGAGCAGCCAGTGCTAACTACTCAGTCATCTCTCCATCCCAAAGATCCATTGTTTTACTCAATATCCAAATCTGCAAGATCTAGGATTCACCTGGCTCTCAGATTCTAAAATGTAATGTCACCTTCACAGTAGGTAACAAGAAGGGAACAAAAGCCTCAGAAGGAAGACGTGATGGGGTGCCTGGGATGCTACCTGTCCCCATCCTCCAAGGTCCTGTCCAATTGAACACAAGAGGCAGACCCAGTGAGGTGGGACCCCAAATATGTCTCTGCAGACTCTGGCAATGTCACCCAAGACATGGAGAGGCAAGTGCAAGCCAATGATATCCGTATCCAGGTCCTACAGGAGGAGAACCGGCGGCTCCAGTCTATGCTGACCAAAATCCGAGAGGTGGCCCAACAGGGAGGCCTCAAGGTGAACCTCTTTGAAGGGGCTTGGGTATTTTATTTGGAAGTGGTTCCTACCAGGCAGGATTTGAGATTGTGCCATGAAAGCGTGCCTCATGGCATGTGACTTTAGGCCACACTTGAAAAACCTCTTCCATACATCAGAAGATATGAGACTATGAAAGATCAAGCCTTCCAGCCATCCCACTACAGCCTCTCATTCTTGTATGTCAAGAGTCAGTATATATTGCCGGCCCGAGGGTTTGCAGCTGAGGATGGCCCTCGGATGGCTTCCCAAGCCCTGTCTCTTAGTGAAGAGGACCTGTGGGTTTGGCTTGGGATTCTGCCTCCCTGTCTATCTTATGACACTCTCTGTAGGGTAGGGAGGGACTCCTGGGCCTGTTTGAGCTTGACCTTTTTTTGCAGATGGTCCCACAGGGCCAGCTCTGGTCCCCTCCCTACAAAGGCACCCAGGGGGCAACACCCCCAGCCCAGGCTCAGAATGCATCCTCAGGGTGAGTAAGGCTTTCCTTGAGGCTGGGCAGATGAGTATATATGGTCATAAGTGGTATGGTCCCCTTGATCATAGGGGATTTTGTGTTTCTGTCCTCCCTCAGGCCCACAGGCAGACGGCATTCTCCTGGCAACAGGACAAGCAGTACAGGCAAGACACATCCGGGCGGGCCCCGAGCATCCCCGTCTCGGCAGCCCTTCAGCTGGCCCAGCAAGTCCCCTTTGGAAGATGGAACCCATTCAGCCACCTGCACCCAGAACCCCATGCGGGCCTTGGCCAGGCTGAGGAGGAAACTCTCACCCAACAGAGGTCAGGCTGGTTTTTCATACCAGCCTGAGGAGCGTCCCATGTAGCCCGCAGCAGCAGTAGGGCTGAAGGGCAGGTGGCTAGCAACTCCTCACAGAATAAAAACCCCAGCCATCTGCCCGCACTGATCTTGGCTTCAGCGTGGCTGAGCTAGGGGAAAAGACCTTTCCTCTTTGTTGGGTAAGGACCTCTGTGATCCCACCATGTAGGTTGCTGGCCAATAGAGGCTTGGCACTGAGTGGGAGCTTCCTGTTTCCTTCCTGACAGATGCTGTGGGAGAGCACACTGAGGGCAGCACCTGGGCCAAGTGTCCCATAGAAAGGGCTGAGGGGTAATCCTGGATTCACTGACCAGCACTCAGGCTAGGGCTTGGGGTGCTAAGGTGCACCTGAAATAAGGAGCCAGAGGCCAGGAGCTTACTTCTGCCTCAGCAAGGTGGGCAGAGAAGAGCACTGCCTTTGCCTTCCACTCTGGCTCTGCATCTGTTCCTTTAGAACTACTCACAGGTCCCCCCCTAAGTCCTAGAGGTCAAAGGCCCCACAAAACCACTGGAGGAAAGTCCAGGCTTCTGGACACCTTGGCCAGC